>NC_140914.1:16373151-16582903 GCF_045865225.1 Trachurus japonicus | reverse complement strand
AGCTCTTTCATTTTATTTACATTAATAGAGAGGTTGTTATACCGACACCATAAAGACAAGTCCTGCACCTCCTTCCTATATGTGTCCTCATTGCTGTCATGTTATACATCATGAGGAAGACCTCATAATGTATGAGAATATTTTGTACATAAATTAAACCTTGACTTTGATAATTGAATGTTGTGACTCAGAAACATGTTTCTGACCATGACCATTTTCATGTTTATGTTCAATCAAGCTCTACAGCTACAGCTACAAAATTAGGAAATTTGTCAGATCTGTCAAGAAGAGTTGTCGCTGTTGATTTTCCCGGAGCAGCAGTTTAAGTGTTATGTAACTAATATATTAACTTCCTGACTCTTAAAACTGTATTTGATTAAGACATTATATTAAAACAGGCTACGGTGTACATTTTAGGACATCCTCAGGTGTCAGGCTTCAGCCTCAGACTTTAGATGAAAAGGCATAAGGTCTCAGGAAAACCTCTGTCAGGTGTCCACTAAACAGCCTCCGAAAAAAGACGTCAGACCAAAAGGCATCAGAAAAAAGGCGTCAGACCAAAAGGCAACAGAAAAAAGGCGTCAGAAAAAAGACGTCAGACCAAAAGGCATCAGAAAAAAGGCGTCAGAAAAAAGACGTCAGACCAAAAGGCATCATCTCTCTCGCGCTCTTTTTAGGTATATAAACACAAATAGACCACAAACGCAAACACAGGGCTATTGTATTTGTCAATCGCAGTATTTTATTTTGAAAATTGCTTTAATTTTGAAAATTAACTGGATTCTCTCGTGTTTCTGTGGGTAACTTCCTGCCCAGATTGATGCGATCGTTCGCGATTCACACACAAAATGGACCAAAACAATCGCTGCAGGGCGCGAGCCGGCTGCGGAGGTGCGTGCCGCGGTGCGTCTGGTGTGAACAACACAATCGGTTAACAAGGGCGCCGGTAGGAAACAGACCCATTCTGCGTCTATTCGTGGCACTTCTGCATCCGGTGTGAACCTGCCGTTAGATATCGGAGACGCGTGTTCCTTTCGGGGCAGTCTCTTTTCTGCACGTCAGCTCGTTACCGGTGTTGTGTTTCGATGACGTCATTAAATACAGCGATAGATAAATAAATTACTAGTCTGCCCGCTCCAAAAAAAAATGCCTCAACTGAATCAAAGTTTGAAGAAATAAAAATAGTCAGTTTTTAATCCGACATCTTTTTTCTGACGTCCCTAACCCTTTTTACGCCTTTTTTCTGACACCTTTTGGTGTGACGCCTTCTGGTGTGACATCTTTTGGTGTGACGCCTTTTGGTGTGACGCCTTTTTACTGACGCCTTTTTTCTGACGCCTTTTGGTCTGATGCCTTTTTTCTGACGCCTTTTTTCTGATGCCTTTTGGTCTGATGCCTTTTTTCTGATGCCTTTTGGTCTGACGCCTTTTTTCTGATGCCGTTTGGTCTGACGCCTTTTTTCTGACGCCTTTTTTCTGATACCTTTTGGTCTGACGCCTTTTTTCTGACGCCTTCTGGTCTGACGCCTTTTTTCTGATGCCTTTTGGTCTGACACCTTTTTTCTGATGCCTTTTGGTCTGACGCCTTTTTTCTGACGCCTTCTGGTCTGACGTCTTTTTTCTGATGCCTTTTGGTCTGACGCCTTTTTTCTGATGCCTTTTGGTCTGACGCCTTTTTTCTGACGCCTTCTGGTCTGACGTCTTTTTTCTGATGCCTTTTGGTCTGACGCCTTTTTTCTGATGCCTTTTGGTCTGACGTCTTTTTTCTGAGGCTGTTTAGTGGACACCTGACAGAGGTTTTCCTGAGACCTTATGCCTTTTCATCTAAAGTCTGAGGCTGAAGCCTGACACCTGAGGATGTCCTAAAATGTACACCGTACAGGCCTTGTCTGCTTACCAAGACCCAAAGTAACATATTTATAATTCAAACAGCAAAATTTGCATGAATTTTCTCATCTAAACTGGGATGAGCACATGACCAACATGACCTTTTTGTCAGGACAGTTCAGTGTCTCAAACACATATCCATGAAGCAAAGAGGAATGTTGTGTAAAGTGCTTTGAGAGGTTGTTGGGACTAGAAATCCATGATAAAACAGCAGTCCATTCATCATTAGTCTATTGATGATTGCCCAAGGGAACACTAGATCTAGATGTTTCTGAGGTGTTTAGAGTAAATTACATAACTTACATCTTGTCTGAGTTAAAAAAGTAAAAACCTTTTCTGGTCATTTAGATCTTTTTGTCCAGGGAGTGTTTGGATGAACCAAACTTTTCCTCTCAGGATCTGGATAATCTGTTGTTGATTAAAGGACTGAAAAACCAAGGCATGGATGAACAGGTTAGCTATAGTACAGTTCATATGAGGCCATGTTGAAGCAGCCTGGGAGTGCTGCCATTAGATCACCTCATATTTATCAGATCACTTCCTGGTGCCTGATGTATGCAGCCATGTTCTCACATTTGCACAGATGCAAAAATTAATGTAGGCTAAAAGAGTGTGTTGTTTATCCTGCAGAGGAACAGCCTTCAGGCACATAAGATGTTACACAAAAACAACACTGGGTGTGGTTGGTTGATATGATGTCCTGGCACTGATAATAACAACTGTGAGTAGAGAGAGGCAGAATCACATGCCACAAAGAGCCGACTGTAATCGTTTTTTTATCTTATTTTAACGATAAGGTGGAGTCTATCAGAGCCTCGATTACACCCAGTGCCTCTTTTACTGATGCTTTTACTGATACTTTTAGTGATGCTTTTTATCCCCCAAAGGACATTTTAAACCAGTTTTACCCAATAACTCTACCTGAACTTTTAGATGTTGTTTCACACACTAGAGTGTCAACCTGCCCTTCTGATGTGATTCCATCTAGGTTTTTAACTCAAGTATTTGATTCTGTTGGGCCCAGCTTGCTCTCTATTTTTAACAGCTCACTGACTACTGGTTGTGTCCCGGACTATTTTAAAACTGCATGCATAACCCCCCTCCTGAAAAAACCAAGGCTAGACCCTTCCTTGCATCACAACTACAGGCCAATCTCCAAACTGCCTTTTATGTCAAAAAATTTTAGAAAAAATTGTGTCTTTACAGCTTTTAGCAGCCCTAGAGGAAAATTTTATCTTTGATAAATTTCAGTCTGGATTCCGGAAGTACCACAGCACAGAAACGGCTCTACTAAAAGTGACCAACGACCTCTTATTGGCAGCCGACAGTGGGTTGTGCTCAGTCTTGGTACTTCTGGATCTCAGTGCGGCGTTCGACACAATTGACCATATGATTCTTTTAAATCGTTTGAGGCACTGGGTGGGTGTTTCAGGTACAGCTTTGAAGTGGTTTTATTCATACTTTTTAAATCGTACGTTCTGTGTCACAGCAAATAACTTCAAGTCCTCCTCCTCTCTGAAGTATGGCGTGCCTCAGGGGTCTGTTTTAGGACCAATCCTATTTTCATTATACATGCTTCCCCTGGGGCACATAATACAAAAGTATGATGTGTCTTTTCACTTTTATGCTGACGACACTCAGCTGTACCTGCCCGTAAATGCCACTGACCCTGGGAAGTTGAGTGCTTTTTTAGACTGTATTACTGCTGTTAAAAACTGGTTGTCAAAAAATTTTCTCCAACTCAATGACAACAAAACAGAGGTTCTGGTCTTTGGGTCCCAGCAGATGTCTAAACAAATCCTGTCAGCTGCTGGGCCATTAATAGATGGCATCAAACCCTCCGCAAAAAACCTTGGAGTCTGGTTTGATAGCGACTTAAACTTTGAACAGCACACGACCAAACTTGTTCAGTCTTGCTTTTATCATCTTAGAAATATTTTAAAGATTCGATCCTTTTTATCTTTTAAAGACACAGAAACGATTTTACATGCTTTTATTTCATCACGACTGGATTATTGTAACAGTCTTTTTACCTGTCTTAATCAAAAATCCCTGGACAGACTCCAGTCGGTGCAGAATTCTGCTGCCAGGCTTTTAACCAGAACTAAGAAACGTGAGCACATTACGCCTGTTTTAGCTTCCCTGCACTGGCTTCCAGTACGTTTTAGGATTGATTTTAAGATTTTATTAATCACTTTTAAAGCACTCAATGGTTTTAGTCCTGCATACATCACTGACCTTTTATCTGTGTACACTTCTGCTCGCACTCTGAGATCCTCAGATAAAGGTTTTTTAGCTGTCCCTGGGGCCCGACTGATGACAAAGGGGGAAAAAGCATTCTCAGTTCGGGCCCCAAGGCTCTGGAATGATCTACTGGAGGACATTAGGTCAGCTTCTTCAGTGTTGTGTTTTAAATCACTCCTCAAAACTCATTTTTATCGGAAAGCCTTTCACACTATTGTTATTCGGTTCGGCCATTTTCTGCCTTTCTTCGTCATGTAACTAGTCCTTCATACTTTGTGCTATTTCAACAATTCAAATATCAAAATGTTCAGCCTTTTCGGGACAGGTGTGCTATGTCTTTTCTCTTTTCAACTATTCATACTTTTTGCAATATTCAACTATTTCTGATTTTTTTTTTTCCCCATAGAGAATGCATTGGAACAGTCTTGAAACTCTTCAAATCTTCTTACTTCTTTCAGCCTTTAAAGTGTCCACATACTTTCAGCTAGAGACTTCATTCAAATTCTGAGCTGTAGACAAACTTTTTAAGTATTCCTCTATGACTCAGCTTATTGATATCTTCAACAGTTTCTGATATTTGGCCGCTTTAAAATCATTAAGTTTTTTGACAAAATCCAGCTTTATAATGGGTGTGTGTTGCGTCTAACGAGCAGGGCTTAGAGTGAGTGACATCATCGCTAGAGTGAAAGGGATCGAAAAAACATTCAGGATTTTTTCTGGATAAATTGCCAGCACGGCCACAAATTAAACTCTAGACACATGATTTCCTCACTGGTTTGTAGCCACACTTGTCGTGTCTCATTTGATGTGTTCGAAACAGCAGACAGACTTACAGAATTGTCTCTATGAGCCTAATTGTGCAGCTAGACCCGCTCCAGTGGCTCATCCACTTCAATATAAAAGTAGGAGCTGATTTTTTTAGAAAAACAGAAATGCCCCCCTTTTCTACCTTGCGACCCTGAGAAAAGTTTTTGCCCTACAAACATTTAATGCACATCAATGTGCTCAGGAAGGTCTCCTTGCCCCAGTAGTCATGGCCACATTCTGATAAGAGGTACGGTTCTCTTTTTCTGGGCTGTTTTCGGAAGCTGCTCAGAGCACAAATCTCTCTGCTCTGCTCTGCTCTGTGTGGCCAGCTGTTGGGGCCAGCTCGTTATCAAAGTCTATAAATAGAACAGTGCAGGTGCAGCCTGGCCGCTCGTTAAAATCGCCTGTTTGGTTTTTGGTCATTTTCTCCAAAACCACCGGCCCGATTTCAACCAAACCTTCTGCGTTGGACTCCCCTCGGACCCCCAGATGATATATCCGAGTTTGGAGAAATTGAATAAATTTTAATTTTTGGTAAAAAAAAAAAAAAACTTAAGCCGCGCGCCTGTCGTCTTTTTAAAATCGCCTGTTTGGTTTTTGGTCATTTTCTCCAAAACCACCGGCCCGATTTCAACCAAACCTTCTGCGTTGGACTCCCCTCGGACCCCCAGATGATATATCCGAGTTTGGATAAATTTTAATTTTTGGTAAAAAAAAAAAAAAACGTAAGCCGCGCGCCTGTCGTCTTTTTTAAAATCGCCTGTTTGGTTTTTGGTCATTTTCTCCAAAACCACCGGCCCGATTTCAACCAAACCTTCTGCGTTGGACTCCCCTCGGACCCCCAGATGATATATCCGAGTTTGGAGAAATTTTAATTTTTAGTAAAAAAAAAAAAAACGTAAGCCGCGCGCCTGTTGTCTTTTTAAAATCGCCTGTTTGGTTTTTGGTCATTTTCTCCAAAACCACCGGCCCGTTTTCAACCAAACCTTCTGCGTTGGACTCCCCTCGGACCCCCAGATGATATATCCGAGTTTGGAGAAATTTTAATTTTTGGTCAAAAAAAAAAAACGTAAGCCGCGCACCTGTCGTCTTTTTAAAATCGCCTGTTTGGTTTTTGGTCATTTTCTCCAAAACCACCGGCCCGATTTCAACCAAACCTTCTGCGTTGGACTCCCCTCGGACCCCCAGATGATTATATCCGAGTTTGGAGAAATTTTAATTTTTAGTAAAAAAAAAAAAAACGTAAGCCGCGCGCCTGTTGTCTTTTTAAAATCACCTGTTTGGTTTGTGGTCATTTTCTCCAAAACCACCGGCCCGTTTTCAACCAAACCTTCTGCGTTGGACTCCCCTCGGACCCCCAGATGATATATCCGAGTTTGGAGAAATTTTAATTTTTGGTCAATAAAAAAAAAACGTAAGCCGCGCACCTGTCGTCTTTTTAAAATCGCCTGTTTGGGTTTTGGTCTTTTTCTCAAAACCACCGGCCCGATTTCAACCAAACCTTCTGCGTTGGACTCCCCTCGGACCCCCAGATGATATATCCGAGTTTGGAGAAATTTTAATTTTTGGTAAAAAAAAAAAAAACGTAAGCCACGCGCCTGTCGTCTTTTTAAAATCGCCTGTTTGGTTTTTGGTCATTTTCTCCAAAACCACCGGCCCGATTTCAACCAAACCTTCTGCGTTGGACTCCCCTCGGACCCCCAGATGATATATCCGAGTTTGGAGAAATTTTAATTTTTAGTAAAAAAAAAAAAAACGTAAGCCGCGCGCCTGTTGTCTTTTTAAAATCGCCTGTTTGGTTTTTGGTCATTTTCTCCAAAACCACCGGCCCGATTTCAACCAAACCTTCTGCGTTGGACTCCCTCGGACCCCCAGATGATATATCCGAGTTTGGAGAAAGTTGAAGAAATTTTAATTTTTGGTAAAAAAAAACAAAATGTAAGCCGCGCGCCTGTCGTCTTTTTAAAATCGCCTGTTTGGTTTTTGGTCATTTTCTCCAAAACCACCGGCCCGATTTCAACCAAACCTTCTGCGTTGGACTCCCCTCGGACCCCCAGATGATATATCCGAGTTTGGAGAAAGTTGAAGAAATTTTAATTTTTGGTCAAAAAAAACTAAACGTAAGCCGCGCGCCTGTCGTCTTTTTAAAATCGCCTGTTTGGTTTTTGGTCATTTTCTCCAAAACCACCGGCCCGATTTCAACCAAACCTTCTGCGTTGGACTCCCCTCGGACCCCCAGATGATATATCCGAGTTTGGAGAAAGTTGAAGAAATTTTAATTTTTGGTAAAAAAAAACAAAATGTAAGCCGCGCGCCTGTCGTCTTTTTAAAATCGCCTGTTTGGTTTTTGGTCATTTTCTCCAAAACCACCGGCCCGATTTCAACCAAACCTTCTGCGTTGGACTCCCCTCGGACCCCCAGATGATATATCCGAGTTTGGAGAAATTTTAATTTTTGGTAAAAAAAAAAAAAAAACGTAAGCCGCGCGCCTGTCGTCTTTTTAAAATCGCCTGTTTGGTTTTTGGTTATTTTCTCCAAAACCACCGGCCCGATTTCAACCAAACCTTCTGCGTTGGACTCCCCTCGGACCCCCAGATGATATATCCGAGTTTGGAGAAAGTTGAAGAAATTTTAATTTTTGGTCAAAAAAAACAAAACGTAAGCCGCGCGCCTGTCGTCTTTTTTAAAATCGCCTGTTTGGTTTTTGGTCATTTTCTCCAAAACCACCGGCCCGATTTCAACCAAACCTTCTGCGTTGGACTCCCCTCGGACCCCCAGATGATATATCCGAGTTTGGAGAAATTTTAATTTTTAGTAAAAAAAAAAAAACGTAAGCCGCGCGCCTGTTGTCTTTTTAAAATCACCTGTTTGGTTTGTGGTCATTTTCTCCAAAACCACCGGCCCGTTTTCAACCAAACCTTCTGCGTTGGACTCCCCTCGGACCCCCAGATGATATATCCGAGTTTGGAGAAATTTTAATTTTTGGTCAAAAAAAAAAAAAAAACGTAAGCCGCGCACCTGTCGTCTTTTTAAAATCGCCTGTTTGGGTTTTGGTCTTCTTCTCAAAACCACCGGCCCGATTTCAACCAAACCTTCTGCGTTGGACTCCCCTCGGACCCCCAGATGATATATCCGAGTTTGGAGAAATTTTAATTTTTGGTCAAAAAAAAAAAAAACGTAAGCCGCGCACCTGTCGTCTTTTTAAAATCGCCTGTTTGGGTTTTGGTCTTTTTCTCAAAACCACCGGCCCGATTTCAACCAAACCTTCTGCGTTGGACTCCCCTCGGACCCCCAGATGATATATCCGAGTTTGGAGAAATTGAATAAATTTTAATTTTTGGTCAAAAAAAAAAAAAAACTTAAGCCGCGCGCCTGTCGTCTTTTTAAAATCGCCTGTTTGGGTTTTGGTCTTTTTCTCAAAACCACCGGCCCGATTTCAACCAAACCTTCTGCGTTGGACTCCCCTCGGACCCCCAGATGATATATCCGAGTTTGGAGAAATTTTAATTTTTGGTCAAAAAAAAAAAAAACGTAAGCCGCGCGCCTGTCGTCTTTTTAAAATCGCCTGTTTGGGTTTTGGTCTTTTTCTCAAAACCACCGGCCCGATTTCAACCAAACCTTCTGCGTTGGACTCCCCTCGGACCCCCAGATGATATATCCGAGTTTGGAGAAATTTGAAGAAATTTAAATTTTTGGTCAAAAAAAAAAAAAAAACGTAAGCCGCGCGCCTGTCGTCTTTTTAAAATCGCCTGTTTGGTTTTTGGTCATTTTCTCCAAAACCACCGGCCCGATTTCAACCAAACCTTCTGCGTTGGACTCCCCTCGGACCCCCAGATGATATATCCGAGTTTGGAGAAATTTTAATTTTTGGTCAAAAAAAAAAAAAACGTAAGCCGCGCGCCTGTCGTCTTTTTAAAATCGCCTGTTTGGTTTTTGGTCATTTTCTCCAAAACCACCGGCCCGATTTCAACCAAACCTTCTGCGTTGGACTCCCTTCGGACCCCCAGATGATATATCCGAGTTTGGAGAAAGTTTAAGAAATTTTAACTTTTGGTAAAAAAAAACAAAATGTAAGCCGCGCGCCTGT
Source organism: Trachurus japonicus (assembly GCF_045865225.1). Lineage (NCBI taxonomy): Eukaryota > Metazoa > Chordata > Actinopteri > Carangiformes > Carangidae > Trachurus > Trachurus japonicus. Next base: position 16,573,879 of record NC_140914.1, on the reverse strand, counting down.
CGTCTTTTTAAAATCGCCTGTTTGGTTTTTGGTCATTTTCTCCAAAACCACCGGCCCGATTTCAACCAAACCTTCTGCGTTGGACTCCCCTCGGACCCCCAGATGATATATCCGAGTTTGGAGAAATTTTAATTTTTGGTCAAAAAAAAAAAAAGGAAGCCGCGCACCTGTCGTCTTTTTAAAATCGCCTGTTTGGGTTTTGGTCTTTTTCTCCAAAACCACCGGCCCAATTTCAACCAAACCTTCTGCGTTGGACTCCCCTCGGACCCCCAGATGATATATCCGAGTTTGGAGAAATTTGAAGAAATTTTAATTTTTGGTCAAAAAAAAAAAAAACGTAAGTAACCACCGGCCCGATTTCAACCAAACCTTCTGCGTTGGACTCCCCTCGGACCCCCAGATGATATATCCGAGTTTGGAGAAATTTTAATTTTTGGTCAAAAAAGAAAAAAACGTAAGCCGCGCGCCTGTCGTCTTTTTAAAATCGCCTGTTTGGTTTTTGGTCATTTTCTCCAAAACCACCGGCCCGATTTCAACCAAACCTTCTGCGTTGGACTCCCCTCGGACCCCCAGATTACATATCCAGGTTTGGAGAAATTTGAAGAAATTTAAATTTTTGGTCAAAAAAAAAAAAAAACGTAAGCCGCGCGCCTGTTGTCTTTTTAAAATCGCCTGTTTGGTTTTTGGTCATTTTCTCCAAAACCACCGGCCCGTTTTCAACCAAACCTTCTGCGTTGGACTCCCCTCGGACCCCCAGATGATATATCCGAGTTTGGAGAAATTTTAATTTTTGGTCAAAAAAAAAAAAACGTAAGCCGCGCACCTGTCGTCTTTTTAAAATCGCCTGTTTGGGTTTTGGTCTTTTTCTCAAAACCACCGGCCCGATTTCAACCAAACCTTCTGCGTTGGACTCCCCTCGGACCCCCAGATGATATATCCGAGTTTGGAGAAATTTTAATTTTTGGTCAAAAAAAAAAAAACGTAAGCCGCGCGCCTGTCGTCTTTTTAAAATCGCCTGTTTGGGTTTTGGTCTTTTTCTCAAAACCACCGGCCCGATTTCAACCAAACCTTCTGCGTTGGACTCCCCTCGGACCCCCAGATGATATGTCCGAGTTTGGAGAAATTTGAAGAAATTTTAATTTTTGGTCAAAAAAAAAAAAAAAAACGTAAGCCGCGCGCCTGTCGTCTTTTTAAAATCGCCTGTTTGGTTTTTGGTCATTTTCTCCAAAACCACCGGCCCGTTTTCAACCAAACCTTCTGCGTTGGACTCCCCTCGGACCCCCAGATGATATATCCGAGTTTGGAGAAATTTTAATTTTTGGTCAAAAAAAAAAAAACGTAAGCCGCGCACCTGTCGTCTTTTTAAAATCGCCGGTTTGGTTTTTGGTCATTTTCTCAAAACCACCGGCCCGATTTCAACCAAACCTTCTGCGTTGGACTCCCCTCGGACCCCCAGATGATATATCCGAGTTTGGAGAAATTTTAATTTTTGGTCAAAAAAAAAAAAACGTAAGCCGCGCGCCTGTCGTCTTTTTAAAATCGCCTGTTTGGGTTTTGGTCTTTTTCTCAAAACCACCGGCCCGATTTCAACCAAACCTTCTGCGTTGGACTCCCCTCGGACCCCCAGATGATATGTCCGAGATTGGAGAAATTTGAAGAAATTTTAATTTTTGGTCAAAAAAAAACAAAAAACGTAAGCCGCGCGCCTGTCGTCTTTTTAAAATCGCCTGTTTGGTTTTTGGTCATTTTCTCCAAAACCACCGGCCCGATTTCAACCAAACCTTCTGCGTTGGACTCCCCTCGGACCCCCAGATGATATATCCGAGTTTGGAGAAATTTTAATTTTTTGGTCAAAAAAAAAAAAACGTAAGCCGCGCGCCTGTCGTCTTTTTAAAATCGCCTGTTTGGTTTTTGGTCATTTTCTCCAAAACCACCGGCCCGATTTCAACCAAACCTTCTGCGTTGGACTCCCTTCGGACCCCCAGATGATATATCCGAGTTTGGAGAAAGTTTAAGAAATTTTAACTTTTGGTCAAAAAAAACAAAATGTAAGCCGCGCGCCTGTCGTCTTTTTAAAATCGCCTGTTTGGTTTTTGGTCATTTTCTCCAAAAACCACTGGCCCGATTTCAACCAAACCTTCTGCGTTGGACTCCCCTCGGACCCCCAGATGATATATCCGAGTTTGGAGAAATTTTAATTTTTGGTCAAAAAAAAAAAAAGGAAGCCGCGCGCCTGTCGTCTTTTTAAAATCGCCTGTTTGGTTTTTGGTCATTTTCTCCAAAAACCACCGGCCCAATTTCAACCAAACCTTCTGCGTTGGACTCCCCTCGGACCCCCAGATGATATATCCGAGTTTGGAGAAATTTGAAGAAATTTTAATTTTTGGTCAAAAAAAAAAAAAAAACGTAAGTAACCACCGGCCCGATTTCAACCAAACCTTCTGCGTTGGACTCCCCTCGGACCCCCAGATGATATATCCGAGTTTGGAGAAATTTTAATTTTTGGTCAAAAAAGAAAAAAACGTAAGCCGCGCGCCTGTCGTCTTTTTAAAATCGCCTGTTTGGTTTTTGGTCATTTTCTCCAAAACCACCGGCCCGATTTCAACCAAACCTTCTGCGTTGGACTCCCCTCGGACCCCCAGATGACATATCCAGGTTTGGAGAAATTTGAAGAAATTTAAATTTTTGGTCAAAAAAAAAAAAAAACGTAAGCCGCGCGCCTGTCGTCTTTTTAAGATGTTTTTAAACACAGCCCCACACACACACACGATAAACCAGACTGACAGAGGATGTCCACGCACAAACACAGGCATCACACTCACACAGACAGACACACACAAACAAACAAACACACAAACACAACACTGTTCCACACAGTAAAATGTAAGCAGTTAGTTGAGTCGCCATGGTAACTTCTGAGGGCAGGCTGCCAATCAATCAGATCATTAGGGAGAGAGGAGTTCTGTGGCTTTCTGCACATGTACACGCAGACAGAGAGACCGTCAGACACACACACACACACACACACACACACACACACACACACAGGTTTTCAGCTCACATTCATCAACCTCTATCTATCTATCTATCTATCTATAAACCCTTTGTCTCTTTATTTCTCTCTTTTTCTTTCTTTCTTTTACTCCTTCATTTGTATTTTACATAACTTCTTTCTATCTTTCCCTCCCTATCCATCCATCCATCTACTTCTTTCTATCTATCATCCCCCTCTCTCTTTTTCTTCTTTCTTTCTTTCTTTCTTTCTTTCTTTCTTTCTTTCTTTCTTTCTTTCTTTCTTTCTTTCTTTCACCCCATTTCTTTTTACTTCTTTGTTTCTTTCTGTTTTTCTTTCTACTCCTTTTCTCTTTCTATGTTTCTACCCCATTTCTTTCTTTCTTTCTACTGCTCTCTGTATATCTCTCTCTTTCATTTATCCACCCCAGTATCTTTCCTTCTTTCTTACTACTCCTCTGTCTCTTTCATTCATTCTCTATTCTCTTTATGTTCTATTATTCTGTTTTTCTTACCTTTTTCTTTCTCTATCTACCCTTCTCTCTGTGTCTTCTTTCTTTCTGTCCTTTTGTTCTTTCTTTCTTTCTCCATCTACCCTTCCCATTTTCTTTCTTTCCTTCTGTCCTTTTCTTCTTTCTTTCTTTCTTTCTTTCTTTCTTCAGCTCATTCAGCATTGTTTCAACAATTTCTTCAGCTCATTCAGCATTGCTTTCAGCATTCACACCATTTCCATTCTTGGAAATGTTTTTTCTAGTTTTATTTGATTTTATTTACTTGTTCTGGTTGTCATTAGGGCCACGGGAAATCGCACCGGGCACCAACAGCTATGAAATAGCTGCAGGGACCAGTGCCCGGGCAAAGCCCGGGCACTACTGTTATTGTGTGGATTTTTTCCTACACTATTGTTATTCAGTTCGGTCATTTTCTTTATACTTATTAGTGTGAATGCTGGAAGCATTCACACTATTGTTATTCGGTTCGGCCATTTTCTGCCTTTCTTCGTCATGTAACTAGTCCTTCATACTTTGTGCTATTTCAACAATTCAAATATCAAATTGTTCAGCCTTTTCGGGACAGGTGTGCTATGTCTTTTCTCTTTTCAACTATTCATACTTTTTGCAATATTCAACTATTTCTGATTTTTTTTTCCCCATAGAGAATGCATTGGAACAGTCTTGAAACTCTTCAAATCTTCTTACTTCTTTCAGCCTTTAAAGCGTCCACATACTTTCAGCTAGAGACTTCATTCAAATTCTGAGCTGTAGACAAACTTCTAATGTATTCATCCTGTATGTACAACTTTTTCATAGCTTGTACCGTTTTTGAGATAAATCCTTTAAAAGCACATGAGGATTTCTGACAAATTTCACACTTTTCAATGAGTGTGTATGGGGTTGGGTCAGAGTGAGTGACATCATCGTTAGAGTGAGAGGGATCGAAAAAACATTCAGGATTTTTTCTGGATAAATTGCCAGCACGGCCACAAATTAAACTCTAGACACATGATTTCCTCACCGGTTTGTAGCCACACTTGTTGTGTCTCATTTAATGTGTTCAAAACAGCAGACAGACTTACAGAATTGTCTCAGTGAGCCTAATTGTCCAGCTAGACCCGCTCCAGTGGCTCATCCACTTCAATAGAAAAGTAGGAGCTGATTTTTTTAGAAAAGCAGAAATGCCCCCCTTTTCTACCTTGCGACCCTGAGAAAAGTTTTTGCCCTACAAACATTTAATGCACATTGCCTCGCTCAGGAAGGTCTCCTTGCCCAGATGGTCAGATGGCCACATTCTGATAAGAGGTACGGTTCTCTTTTTCTGGGCTGTTTTGGGAAGCTGCTCCGAGCTCAAATCTCTCTGCTCTGCTCTGCTCTGCTCTGTGTGCAGTTGGTCCAGCTGTAGGGGCCAGCTCGTTATCAAAGTCTATAAATAGAACAGTGCAGCTGCAGCCTGGCCGCTCGTTAAGATGTTTTTAAACACAGCCCCACACACACACATGATAAACCAGACTGACAGAGGATGTCCACGCACAAACACAGGCATCACACTCACACAGACAGACACACACAGACACTCACACACAGTCACACATGCACGCATACACAAACAGATAAACACACAAACACAACACTGTTCCACACAGTAAAATGTAAGCATGGTAGTCGCCATGGTAACTTCTGAGGGCAGGCTGCCACACAGGTGTAATCAATCAGATCATTAGGGAGAGAGGAGTTTTGTGGCGCTTAAAGGGATAGTTCACCCTAGAATGATATTTCGCTCATTATCTACTCACCCTCATGTGGACTAAGGGCTGGAAGAAGTTTCAGAGTCCACCGTCCCTTCTCTGAGTTACAGGGGGTCTTGGCGTAGCAGTGCATGTCCATATAACGGTTGCAAAGGGACACCAGAGCTCTTCGTAAAAAAACACACACAAAAAACCATCCAAATACCTCCATGATGCTCGTCCAAATCTCGCGTGATTCGCAGTAACCGCACTGACGCCGGCGCAAATCACGCGAGATTTGGACGGACCAGGAAGAGGAGCTTCGAGAAGCTTCCGCTACAAACAAGCTTAAAATATAGACTTATTTAATTTTTTTCGGGACAATTACGCAATTTGGGGCTTTAGCACAAGACGGACATTACAGACGAGCATCATGGAGGTATTTGGATGTTTTTTTGTGTGTGTTTTTTTACGAAGAGCTCTGGTGTCCCTTTGCAACCCTTGCATTGAAATGCACTGCTACGCCAAGACCCCCTGTAACTCAGAGAAGGGACGGTGGACTCTGAGAATTCTTCCAGCCCTTAGTCAACATGAGGGTGAGTAGATAATGAGCGAAATATCATTCTAGGGTGAACTATCCCTTTAACAGTTTTACTTTCTGCACATGTACACGCAGACAGAGAGACCGTCAGACTCACACACACACACACACACACACACACACACACACACACACACACACACACAGGTTTTCAGCTCAAATTCATCAGGCTCTCAATTATTTTATACTTTTGATGTAAACATCTCCAACAATTTATATTTTTCTCATGAATTTAAGTTCAGACGTTTAGTCTTTCCAACTCTATTAATAGTAGTACAATTACAGGTGGAGCCTGGGACATAGGATGCAGCTTTTAACATGTGTCCTATCTATCTATCTATCTATCTATCTATCTATCTATCTATCTATCTATCTATCTATCTATCTATCTATCTATCTATCTATCTATCTATCTATCTATCTATCTATCTATCTATCTATCTATCTATCTATCTATCTATCTATCTATCTTTTAACCCCTCTGTCTCCTTTCTTTCTTTCTTTCTTTCTTTCTTTCTTTCTTTCTTTCTTCTACTCCTTCATTTGTATTTTACGTAACTTTTTATATCCTTCCCTCTCTATCCATCCATCCATCCATCCATCCATCCATCCATCCATCCATCCATCCATCCATCCATCCATCTACCTCTTTCTATCTATCATCCCCCTCTCTCCTTTTCTTCTTTCTTTCTTTCTTTCTTTCTTTCTTTCACTCCATTTCTGTCTTTTTACTTCTTTGTTTGTTTGATTGTTTCTTTCTTTCTTTCTATTCCTTTTCTCTTCCTTTGTTTTTACTCCATTTCTTTCTTTCTTTCTTTCTTTCTTTCTTTCTTTCTTTCTTTCTTTCTTTCTTTCTTTCTTTCTTTCTTTCTTTCTTTCACTCCATTTCTGTCTTTTTACTTCTTTGTTTGTTTGATTCTTTCTTTCTTTCTACTCCTTTTCTCTTCCTTTGTTTTTACTCCATTTCTTTCTTTCTTTCTTTCTTTCTTTCTTTCTTTCTTTCTTTCTTTCTTTCTTTCTTTCTTTCTGTCCTTTTCTTTTTTCTCTCTTGTTTCAATCTTTCTTTCTTTCAACAATTTCTTCAGCTCATTCAGCATTGCTTCCAGCATTCACACCATTTCCATTCTTGGAAATGTTTTTTCTAGTTATTCTTACTACTTTCACCCTTTTTCAGACATCTTCTACTCCTTCATACTTTGTGCTATTTCAACCATTCATATATCAAAACGTGTGGCTTTTTCAGGACAAGGGTGCTATGACTTTTCTCTTTTATACTATTTATACTTTTTAAAATATTTAACTTTTTCTGAAAAAATTTTCCCATAGGAATGCATTGAAAACGTCTTCAAACTTTTAAAATCTTCTTACTTCTTTGAACCTCTAAAACTTCAGCATACTTTCTCCCACAGACTCCATTTGTCTTTTAAATTGTAGACAAACTTTTAATCTATTCCCATATGACTCATCTCATTGATATCTTCAACAGTTTTAGATTGTTGGCTGTTTTAAAATCATTAAATTTTTTTTAACAAAATCCAACTTCATAATGGTTGTGTGTTGCGTTTAACGAGCAGGGCTTAGAGTGAGTGACATCATCGTTAGACTGAGAGGGATCGAAAAAACATTCAGGATTTTTTCTGGATAAATTGCCAGCACGGCCACAAATTAAACTCTAGACACATGATTTCCTCACCGGTTTGTAGCCACACTTGTCGTGTCTCATCTGATGTGCTCAAAACAGCAGACAGACTTACAGAATTGTCTCAGTGAGCCTAATTGTCCAGGTAGACCCGCTCCAGTGGCTCATCCACTTCAATATAAAAGTAGGAGCTGATTTTTTTAGAAAAACAGAAATGCCCCCCTTTTCTACCTTGCGACGGCAAGAAAAGTTTTTGCCCTACAAACATTTAATGCACATTGGCTCGCTCAGGAAGGTCTCCTTGCCCCAGTAGTCATGACCACATTCTGATAAGAGGTACGGTTCTCTTTTTATGGGCTGTTTTCGGGAGCTGCACTGAGCTCAAATCTCTCTGCTCTGCTCTGTGTGCAGTTGGTCCAGCTGTAGCGGCCAGCTCGTTATCAAAGTCTATAGTGCAGGTGCAGCCTGGCCGCTCGTTAAGATGTTTTTAAACACAGCCCCACACAGACACATGATAAACCAGACTGACAGAGGATGTCCACGCACAAACACAGGCATCACACTCACACAGACAGACACACACAGACGCTCACACACAGTCACACATGCACACATACACAAACAGACAAACACACAAACACAACACTGTTCCACACAGTAAAATGTAAGCAGTTAAAAATCGCCATGGTAACTTCTGAGGGCATACTGCCACAGATCATTAGGGAGAGAGGAGTTTTATCTATCTATCTATCTATCTATCTATCTATCTATCTATCTATCTATCTATCTATCTATCTATCTATCTATCTATCTATCTATCTATCTATCTATCTATCTATACCCCTCCCTATTTTTTAACCCCTCTGTCTCCTTTTTTTCTTTCTTTCTTTCTTTCTTTCTTTCTTTCTTTCTTTCTTTCTTTCTTTCTTTCTTTCTTTCTTTCTTTCTTTCTTCTACTCCTTCATTTGTATTTTACGTAACTTTTTCTATCCTTCCCTCTCTATCCATCCATCCATCCATCCATCCATCCATCCATCCATCCATCCATCCATCCATCCATCCATCTACCTCTTTCTATCTATCATCCCCCTCTCTCCTTTTCTTCTTTCTTTCTTTCTTTCTTTCTTTCTTTCTTTCTTTCTTTCTTTCTTTCTTTCTTTCTTTCTTTCTTTCTTTCTTTCTTTCTAAGCCTAAATGTGAGACCGGTGCAGAGGCAGAAAATGGCTCTTTTTCTCCACGTTTCTGTCTGTCTCAGCCTGCGGGGGCCCCTATCGCCGTGGTAACCTCTTTGACCCTCAGGCCAGAGCTCGTTAACTTCATAAACAATCCACCTGGCGCTCGTTTAAATGTTTATAAACAGAGACACAGCTAAATCAGACTGACACAGGATGCAGCTACTAACTAACTATGTGTCACGTCAGTCACACACACACACACAGACTCTAGAGCCAGCTTCATGTGATTACAGTCACACACACACACACAAACACACACACCTTCATGTGATTAAAACACAGTTAACGTGCAACAGAATTTAAACTTAAACCATGATTTAATCTGGTTTTAAAGTTAAACCTTGTTGGTGTCAAATGCGTCAAATGCCTCTCGTGGGAGCAGCTGATAGAGTCCCCCCCAGCTGAAAGCAGCCCACCCCACCAGCCAGAGGGTCCAGGACCATAGGGACTGCAGTGGAGGAAGGCTGCCTTAACACCCTGCACAATGGCACCCAGTACACAGAAGTTAGACAGGACCAGTCAGCCCATCACCTGGTCCGTTCAACAAGTTTATGCTACTGTGATTTATGTAGCCTAGTTAAATACTACAGTAATCATCATAGTGTATTGGCAGGAAAGACCATTTAAATCTGTATCAAATATCGATTAATGAATTAATCGATAATTTGCATGTTGGTCTTGGTTAAGTACCACCTTGAAAAAAAAAACAATGTTTTGTTGCTTAAGCTATTCAGTCATTCAATGGTATACTAAAATCCATGTGAAAAAAATGCTTCTCACTGTTCTCAGGTCAAATATTTATATGCGATTAAAATGCAATTAATTGCGATTAATTAATTGCAAAGCCTCTAATTAATTAGATTAATTGTTTTAATTGAGTCCTGGCCCTATTACACAAGATAAACACACACACACACAGTTAACCTAATGTGGTTACAGCTCCTCCATATCAGTGCTTATAGAAAGATGATCATGTGTCTGTCTTGACCTTAAGATCGTGGGTTTGATTCCCATGTTGACAGAGATGGCACAACCGGCAGTAGCCCCGTGGCCCATTCAAAATTTCCCGAGAGGAAATTTTCTAGTTTTAATTGTTGTTACCTTGTTGTACAGCACCTTGTAACATTTGTTTTGAAAGGTGCTATATAAATAAAGTTTATTATTATTAAAGAGCCACCGGATTCAGGATTCAAACTGAGGCCGGCTGCAGCGAGGACTGTAAAAAGGATGAAAGCTATTCATCCTGAAGAGGAACTAACCTTAAGACATAAACCACTTGTTCAACACATCACAGCCACTGTTATGTGTGGTTGACTGATATCAAGGAGCGATAATATTGTGCTTTCCCTTGGGAATCAAAATTTTCCTTTTTATTGTGATTGTGTAACCCCCAACATTGAGTGACAGTGACAATATCATGTTTCAGTCAGGGAAATAATGGAAGTTTATGATTTTGTTCCTTTGAAAAAAAACAAAAAAACATAAAAAATAAAATAATGTTCTGTCATTCTATGTAATATGATTCATGTAGTTATAAAATCTGAATTTAAGCAGCAGAGCTGCAGCTTGGAAATGACTTTGGAGAAAATGCTGGTTGATATCACACATTAACAATATGACACCCAGACACATGTCAGCTTTCGTTTTGGGCATTGTTGGACACTTTTGATTCCTCTTTGGGTATCGTGGACAGATTGTGTTACTAACCTTCATCTCTGGAGGGTTGCTTTGCAATTTAGTAGGATGGTAAGTCAAATAGCTGTCAAAAACCTTCAAAATGAAACTATTGGAACAATATGTTGACAGCTTCGCCTCTGTCACTTCTTTGACTGATTTCAACCACTCAACAGGTCTATTAGTGTCTCAAACATTATCAGGTTCAAATGAATCAACACAATCATGAAGTGTCCTTTTGCACATATAAGTCATTAACACACTGATAATAAATGAAATCAATTAACAGATCATTTCCATGGATATTTAATAACTGAATGATCTACATACAGTATATGATACATCTGCTGCCTCTGCCACATGCAGCACTTTAGGTCAAGGTGTCTCTATTGAGCTGTAGTGTACAGTATACTACACCAAAAGTATTTTTAGACTTTACCTTTTTAGAATTAAAACAATGAAAAATAGTATAATAAATAACTGCATTAAAAAGTCATACATTTTATCTCTTCTATTTTGATTTCTAATATGAACACACATAGAAATCATTATTTTGCAGCTAGCAAAGCCTTGAATATGAGATTACTTAAAGCAAAAGTAAGTGATATATTTGTGTTAATATAAGTCTTAAATAGTTATATCTTCCGACAGCAATCACTTACATAGAGTGTTTGGACTGAAACACGGGTCTGTCAGTCACTCTGCTCTGCTCTGAGCCGAGGAGAAAACTTTTCTCGTATCCTACAAGTTTTATCCAATGAGGAGAGAGAACGGCATGAAGGGCTGTGTGTGCAGCCAAGGGACGCCGTGAATGTGGTGACGTAGGGACGAGGACTGTTATGGTGCGTTCAGGGCAACACGTAACTCGTGTTTTTCCGACCTGTGAAGTCGTACCAGTTCGATCTGGTACGAGTTCACGGGTCGGAAGTTACGAGTGGCCGTTATAGTGACTTTCACAGGTAAAATAGGTTGGAAAAACACGAGTGGGTTGCCTGGAACGCTACAAAGTCGTAAGTTGTGACTTGAAGCTGTAATTTACGGTTTCAAAAGCCTACCTGGAACGCAGCATTAGCCAAAACGACCGGATCGCTTACTTCTGCTTAAAGTCTACAAACATTAAGGTCATAATATAAAGTCATTGATATAAAACATGAAAATGCATAATAAAAAACTGTTGAGTCATTTAAAACCACAAAGTCTTTGGAGCATTTAAAGTGGCAAAACATGTATTGTATAAAGCACATTAATTAGGCAAAAATGTCCTTATATCTAAAATCTCTGCAAGCAATAAAGACCAGTGTGAGAAAAACAAAGGGATTTCTTGCAGGTTTTTCTTCCTTCCTAAAATAAGAGCATAAGTAAATCAAGGTCTCTCAGATTGTAGAGACACTTAACATAAGTTTTACCAAGTTAGTGATGTTTCTCCATCTTGCTGCTGTTTAGTCATCATAATGTTTCTTCACCAGGTCAAACTCTGCTGAAACATCTAAAAGGAAAATATAATAAATAAAAACTGTGATTCAACAGAAATGAATAAACAGAATATATAGCTATATATATATATATAATATAATAATATAATTTTTTACATTCACATAAAATTAATATATTAATTTCAGTGAGATAAGTACAACGTATATATTTTTAAAATGTTCTCAACCTGGGATTGAGTCATCAGTAGTCTTCAGTGACAGCTCAATTGATTTCATCAGGGTTTCCATAAGTTCCTTCAAGACATACTCCTAATGAAGCAACAAAATCACTCATTACTTTTCACTCCCACAGCCAAATATTCTGAATCATACAAATAACTACTTTCATTTTAAGCAAAGGGTTAATCCCTACATATGTTTTGTGTTTGTGTCTTAAAAGCAGTGACTACAGTGTTGTAGTAAAAGCAGATTTTAGAATGATGCAGAATAAATCTTAGTATAAAAAACCTATAATGAGCAGAACATTTTACTATAGCATTCTGTTTCCTATCAGGCTATACGAAAAGGACAAACCTTCAGGTCATTCAGGTGGAGCAAGAGAACATCTTTAGCATGCTGAAACATGATGTTCTTTGATTTATTAACATGTGTTTCAATGGTGTCCCTCATGTTTTTCAGTACACCTGGACCACTAAATGTTGCTGCACCTAGAATAAAAAAGAAAACAGTTGTCAAACTGAATGATTCTGTATAATCATGATGAATTTACTGACAGTCTGTATACTATATATCATGATCTTCTATATTACTTTTATAACATTCTTGCATGTACTCCTCGATTATCCAGGTCAGACTGCGGTACATTATTTTCTTGCGTTCCCGAACGATTCTGTTGAGTTTCATCTTAATCTTTTCTTCCTTAAAGAAAAACACAGGGTGTAGTTTTATGTATTCTCTCTCTCTCTGTCTCTCTCTCTCTCACACACACACGCACGCACGCACACACACACACACACACACACACACACACACACACACACACACACACTCACACGCACACACACACACACACACTTTACCTCTGTCTGTAGAAAAGTCAGTTGCAGCTCAGCTCCTCTGTACTTCTGGATCAGCCTCTCTGTGTCAAGTGTAAATGCAGCGATGGCTCCATTGAATGCTCCACATTCTCTGTCATTTCTGAAACATGTCAACAAGTTTAAATGTTATGTCCTTTTTATAAAAAATACCATCTTTGATGATTGATCAGTCATCCAGGTCAGCGTATCCTGAGGTAACTTAACTTGCTTTAGTTACTGTAATTTCTGTGTCATCACTCAGTCAACAAGTTCCTAATGAACCCCTCTGAAAAAGTCTTCAGGTGAGATGTATGTGTAACATCTTCAAGAGCCCCAAACAAGTCCAGAGAGCACAATCTCTCAATTCTAGACAGTCTCTCTCTCTAGATTGTAAATGGACCTACAAATACTTTTGTGTCTTCAGTGAATAATTTCTTACGCAAAAGTCTTTCTGAACTCCTCATCAATGCTGTTGGTCAGGAACGAACTCAACTTCTCATTGATGTCAATTTGTCTCTTTTTTTTTGGTTTGTAGGTGCCGTTGTTCTGAACAACATACTTTAATGTCCTGTGAAAACTGCTACCAACACCCGATTTCTGACCTGCAGCCTTTTTCTGAAACAAAACAGAAAAAAACTCTTGTATTCTTTGTATGAAGTTCAAAATCAAAATCATCATTAAAGCAGTACAAAAATACATACAGGATATAAGATGGACTTCAACGTTGCATCACATGAACTTTTTGATTGTTCAACCCCCTCAGTGAGGCATCTTTCAAAAGCCTCATAAGCCTCTTCCATGGGTTTTCTGACTTTATCAAGTTCCCGCCTCATGTTTTCTTCTAGCTCTCGGCACACCTCTGTTTTTGTTCCACCCTGAAATCAAACACACGTTTATTCATGACATCCTGTTGTTCATCCTGTATGAACAGTATTTAATTACTGTTGTCACAGAGCCTCTCAAGTAACCCAGCCTGAGTAAATCAACAACCTTCATGGACAGATTTTCTATAGGGGTGACATCACAAAGAAACTGGCACTAAAATGTATAGTCATCTGACTTTGCCATGTGCATGCATGCATTTGAGCATAGTTTACTCATTTGCTGTCAGAATTATTATTTTCAGGGAATTGTTAATGACAACTGAGATGATTAAACAAAATGAAATAGGTTTTATGACTAGAACGTACCACTTCCCTGCATCTGGCCCCTTGAATCAGAGAGAGAATCCCATACGCTCCAGACACATAGTTTGACGTCACTGAGTGATAGGCGTTCAGAGTTTGCAGATATTCCTGAAGTTTTGGTATTTCTAGGAAAATAGAGTTTGTATTTTACATGTTTACATTACATACTTTCAGACACATTCAGTTGGTTAGTAATCCTTGCACACATTAAAGTGAATAAAATAAACTAAAACCAAATGTGTATTTCAGTGATAAATCTTACTGTCATTGAGGACTTCACCTACCTGTGTCGTCTCGTTGTAGATATTTTCTTTTCAGAAACTCCTTGGAGCTCACTGTGAACACTTGGAAACACTCTTCACTGAAGTGTTTCTGAAAAATCAGAATGGGTTTTGATTTTAACGTCAGGCCATCAGTCTGTAAGCTTTTTTCTGTGTCCATATAACTCACCTTAATCTTTTTGTCTTTTCTGAATTCTGACATCACTGTTTGTTTGGCTTCCAGATTTCTCTTCAGTATGAGATCACGAACAGCAGCTGCTCCACTGAAAAGAGATTTGGCACCTCAGTATTTGGAGAAATTACTTCCACCTCAGTATTGTCCAAACTGGTTTCTTATGTCTTTAAATCAACACACTTTTTTTCTAATCAAGTTTCGATCACACACAAAGGTTAATCAATATAATCCGTGCATGCATGGTCTCTCTTTTTCCAAGTCCACCCACAGCATTAATTACCGTCTTAATCTGGTATATTCAGCTATTTACCTTTTGACATGGAATAAAATGTACAGATGTAAATTACTTACTGATCATCTGAATCTTCAATATGGTCAGACTTGGTGCAGATAAAGTGAATGCGCTGACATTCGCCACCATTTCCCATGAGGCTACAGGCATCCTCCAGGATCTCCCAAGCTTCTTTCTCTGATGCTGCTCGATCAATATCTGTCACAATCCACACAGTAGAACAACTTCCTACAAGCTGCAGAAGCATAACAAGATAATTATGAGAAACTGACTCAATGTCACAGTTTCCAGATAAGACAGTAAAACATCATAAATAGCAGTCTATGGGAATAAATTACCTCTTTCCACATTTTGTCTCTGCCCTTGTTACGATCTCCATTTCCAGGAAGATCCACAAGTGTGACATGCTGGAGAAGTTCATTATCAGGCACCTTGACAGTCACACACTTCACCAGTGGCCAGTACCACCTCTTGATTACATTGCCTTGTCCCACTTCCAAGTCGCTTCTTGTGTATTTGACACATTTTGCAGATAGTTCTTTGGCCTGTGATAAATAATAAAGTAAGGTAAGACAATGCAAAGTGATTTTTTAATATTCACATTCAAAGTGCTTTATAAATTGCATAAAAGAATCAGAATCTGAGAAAGGTCAACATAAAGCAGTTCATGGAGGTTCATACATGTAATAAAAACGTATCAAAATCCTCACAGTTTTTTTTTATTAAGCTTATTTTGAAGTTCCATACATGCCTGTTCAGAAAAAAAATATCTGCAATAGTTAAGTCTGCTTATGATGAATGCATGGGGCAAACCCATTTTCAAGAACCTATTTTTTAGATGATAAAAGGCTTAAACTATAACTGATTATAGGTAACTGTTCAAAGCCTGAACCTATTTCATTGTTAAACACTCAAGGTTTACTTGTATGTGACATGATAGTCCTACTTACTGATTCACATGTCAATATCTTCTTCCTGCATTGGAGAAACTCTGGAATTTCTCTGAAATGTTTGTCCTCCATGAGGTTTTTAGTTGACATGTTTCTCCTCCATTCTTCTCCATACAGAGCTGTCAGCTTTTCACAATAATCATCATCATCATCATCATCTATCTTTTCCTGATCTGCATCATCCCTAAAAATATGCTCTAACGGCCACAATTCATCTTCCCACTCCTGAAAAACAAAAAATAATTAGGCCTATGTTGAATTTAATTCACTCAAATGTCAAATAATGTAGCCAACAATTATTCTTTTGCAGCTAAACTGTTCATTTTCAACTAGTTAAAGACAGATGATGTACCTCTTTTGTGATGAACTCAATTTCTGCCTCGTACTTTGTGTTGACCTTGTTCGCCTCCACTTTAATCATGACTGAGGTACATGCACTGACACTTCCAGAGGGCAGAAGTTTCTCCTCTCCAATGACGGCATTTATCAGAGAGCTTTTTCCAGCTCCGGTTTTACCAAACACACCGACCAGCTCCCTCTTGTCTGTCTCCAAATCACAGATTTTAGACCTGGTGTATGAGAGTTTCAATTTGGTTTTGTGTCCATTATATTCGAGTAATAGCATGTAAGGGGTTGGTCATGACAGTTTCCACCAAATTATCTCCGTACTTTGACTTAATTCAGCTAATTTTTTTTATCATTATTTTTTTTCATCCTACATCGTACAGTGTCCTACATCTCTTTTCTGTGTTCATTCTATACACAAAATCAGCAGTAGCAGAGTGGCAGTGTATTGTCTGCATTTATATTACAACAAAGAGAGACAATAAAAAAAAAAGATATAACACAGGGTTCAGTAATGTCCGTGAGCTTGTGAGTGAAGGTCAGGATAGTTTCATATGAAAATGACTGATAATATCCTCTTGAATTTCCAGTAGGTTGTGATGTGCTAGAAAAAAAGAAAACTCAACACTTACTTGAGGAAAGCATTGAGCTTTGTGTTTTCTTCCTTTTGTAGTGTCGTATAAACATACTTCATTATCTTTTTCACATCAGACAGTATGACTTGTTCTGTCCGAGAAATATAAAAACATTATTAAGCAGGAACCATGAACGGTTTTTCTATTCATGCACAATGAGGAGGATTAGGGCCATTGTGAAAAAAGTGAGTTCTGACTTTTTTTTTCTCAGAATTCTTCTTTTTTTTAATGGAGAAAAAAAAAATCTCCAGCCCTCCAGCCAGTCTCTGGAGTCCCAGTGTGCTGGGCCACATGGCCTGCCAGCCTCCCCTCCAGATCTCCAGCGAACTCGGAAGACGAGCCCTGGACAGTGACGGCACCGTCAGTAGGCCTACGGGCAATGGCAAGGCAAGGCAAGGCAAGGCAAGGCAAGGCAAGGCAAGGCAAGGCAAGGCAAGGCAAGGCAAGGCAAGGCAATTTTATTTGTATAGCCCGTTTTTACAAACAGTTTGTCTCAAAGGGCTTTACATGGCATCGTAGCAACATCCTCTAGTCCCTCACATCCACTGAGGAAAAACTCCATGGAAAACCCTTTTAACAGGGAAAAATCGGAGAAACCTCAGGGTGAGCAACAGAGGAGGGATCCCTCACCCTCGCAGTTGCTGGTA
The DNA here is from genome assembly GCF_045865225.1 of Trachurus japonicus. Classification (NCBI taxonomy): domain Eukaryota; kingdom Metazoa; phylum Chordata; class Actinopteri; order Carangiformes; family Carangidae; genus Trachurus; species Trachurus japonicus. The sequence goes on along the minus strand of NC_140914.1, from coordinate 16,556,476 downwards.
CCTTTGGTGCCGTCTTTTTTGTCATCCAGAGCTCGCTGGAGGGGCTGGTGGGCCTGCACACGCTCGTGTGTATAGGTGAGAGGAGCAGGGAGACTGGGGTTGAGCTCAGTCTATGGAGCTCTGGAGATTTTTTTGTACATAGGCCTATTATTTTTGAGATTAAAGTCGGTTTCTGAGAGAAAAAAAAGTAAAGTAAATTAGAGGCAAACACGTCTGCTGTTCACTGTTTGAGATGTGGTGATGAGATAACAGACACTGACCAGCCAGGGAGAAAGTATTTTCTGTGGCCAAGGTATGAGACAAATATGTGATATATAAAGAAATGTTCATTACATATACTATAGTGGGTTGTAGATTTCCATTGTTTAGGCAGTAATATAATTACCTGCATATTCTCCCAGTCTTTTGTCACATCTTCGTTTACTGGCTGGTGACTGAAAGCTGCTCGACTGCCCCTGAAGATTCAACTTTCTCTTTCCTGTCTCACCTTTATTACTTGTGCCACTGGTGGAGGGCAATGCCTGAGGATGACCATAGAAAAACATTGTTTTAATAAGAATTTACACTCACATAGGCCCTGTCCTTTGTCCAAAGCCCACTTCAGTGATATTTAAATTTGTGTCACCATCCGATCTGGGATGAGCCTGACAAAGCAGAGTCCAGAAAAGGTCTAACAAATGATTGTACTGTATTTATCAGCAGCACTTTCCTCAGTCAACAACAATGTGACAATTGTTCAGTCATGACTTCCTTTCTCAGGATACTTCATTCGCATGAAAACAGGGGAAATTTCACCTTCTATATACCTGTAAAACTCTATGTTGTTCTTACCGGAGCAGAATCAGCTCGTTCTACCCGCTTCTGTTAACACAGATAAAGTGTAATATGTCAATTGTGAGCAGCCACTGAAAATAAAATCTAATCCCTTTGTTTAACTACAATAAATACCTTTGATTACATCAAACTACAAGATACTGCATTCAACTTACATGAGTAGAAGACACAACTGTTTCCTGAGGCCTCGAGTCTTGTCCTGCCTTCTAATCAATGACAGTAAATAGATGTTTTTTTAAATTCTAGTTAATGCCTTGAATTTATCTGTTGGTGTGTAGACAGCTGTTTGTCCTCCTGTAACTGTAACAGCATGAATCAACATAAGTTAAATTTAATAGGAGGTGGTTTTACATTGCAGAACATTACCTTTAACAATTTGAGTTTCTTCCTGAATTTTGACCTTGGTCCCACTTGTGTGATCAGGTTATCAATATCCTGATCAGTAAGACAGTATAGACTTTCTGCATCAATGTCTTGATCTGTAATTAGCAAAAATATTCACATAACAGTCATGCAAAAACAAAGTGTTGCATCAACTTACTGCACAGGTCTGTTACATAGGGAGTAAAACAGATGCAGGAACAGCTGTTTGGTTTAACTTTAAAATCATGTCAGGCTGAGCGAACAATATTTGTCACTTTTCAATATCATTTTTTTTATATGTCTCTATACAAATCTTCTTTCAATTTCATTTTTTATCTGTCTCCACAAGCTTAATTGAAATGGTGCTAAAAGTGGCACACACCTGTAGTAGGCTACTGCAGATGGTAAATATATAAAATACTGTATCATGACAGTGAGTCCTCAGTGATATCATTTTGAAATTATACTGTACAACATTTGCTTTATTGCTCAATGTGGCCAGGAAGAGTGTGGTGCTGTTGTGTTTTTTCCTGTGTCCCTCTCTCTCCCTCCCAGTCTCCACCCCTGCTCTGCCTACCTACATAACTGGACTAACTTGAATTTCCCTGCTAGGGATGAATAAAGTATTCTCTATCTATCTATCTATATCTCTATAACATAGGCCTACATACTTCTACATTGGTATGTAGCATAGCAACACTGTAAAATCTTACCTTTAAATTTCTTTATCAACTTACTGAGACCCCATTCAGTTAATTTGCAACGAACAAACTCGTCCATGTTGAAGAACTGAAGCTGAAAGTAAAAGAACATATAGGAACAATATTTAATCGATCATTAAAGCAGAAGTAAGCGATCCTGTGTAGGTACCAAATGTATCCGGGCTGCCAAATTTGTCCGGGGCCGCGACTGGTGATGACGTGGCACATCGTGATTGGTCGTGGTGGCGTAATGCATTACTTCGATGCTACCGCGGATGTTAGCAAAGTTAGTCTCTTCGCCCCATAGTAAATATTGGACTCATTTGTCACAAGCCACATCTCTTCTGAACAATTTGAGACGAAAATAGCAATTTTCAGACGGACAGTTCAGGAGATAATGAACTTTGTTCAAGACCTGTCTCTGGCTCAACAACACACTCTCGCGAGATTTGGCACAGATCTCCTAGGCAATGTCAAACAAACGTTTGTGAACGCCCGCGCTAATTACAGTATTTTAATCATTTTCATCACTGTTAGTTGTGTAAATGTTTAATGTTATCATAAGAAAATATAAATAGCTCACTTTCGTCTACCTACAACGTTTATAAATCCTCATGACCAATCATGATGTTCCACGTCATCGCCAGTCGCGGCCCCGGACAAATCTGGCAGCCCGGACATATTTGGTACCTACACCGGTAGTTTTGGCTAGTTTTTGGCTAACTTCTTGTCAGCCGATGGAGTTAGCAGTCCCCCTTGTCCCGACGTCACCACATGCACGCGCATCCCTTGGCTGCACATACAGAGAGGACCCTCCCTTTATGCCGTTCTCTCTCCTCATTGGATAAAGGTTGTAGGATACAAGGAAAGTTTTCTCCTCGGCTTACAGCAGAGCAGAGTGACTGACAGACCCGTGTTTCGGACCAAACACTCTATGTAAGTGATTGCTGTCAGAATGTCTGCTTTAATGATTGACATTTGTGAGATATAGGGCCTAAAATCAAAACCCAATCTGATTACCCATAATCAGTACCGAAAAACATAAGATATCTGTCAATGCAGTCTCTACACTTGAATTACTATAGACCGGAGTGTTTTCATATCTACACCTGCAGATACAGACCCACAAAAACCTGAGCAGGTACACATAGCAAACACGCAAAGGAAACACTACTAATTGAGTAAACAGACAAACAAAACAAATGGCATCAGACCTGCTGACCCCAGGTGCTTTTCCTGATTATCTTACAATAGAGGCTCAATGAATATTGGAGTGAGCAAGAACCAAAGCAGCTGTGCTACATACAGAACTACATATTGTTTTTGTTTTTTTGTTTTATTCTGTGGTTTCATGCTATAAGTGTGATCACGAAGCGAAAGTCTCCACTCCCTTTTATGGTACTTCATGTCACAGCAAGTCAGCTCTTTTCACTGTAAAATGTAATAACATGATTATCTGTTGTCTGGACCAGCTGAATATGAATGAACAATTTATGTGAAGATAAAATTAAAACACTTTTCTATTGAAAACAAATGTTTGGAAATAATTTGGACTGCAGAAGAAATAAAACAGTAAAATCACAGTTAGAAAACAGAGGTGTTATTTTGAGTGTATATTCAGATAGGGTTCAGGTTCGTTTCAGGGATATATTTACACTGAGAAAATATTCAAAAAATGTAACAAAATAGAGAGAAACATCACAATACAGTATACCTCTACATATTGTCCACCTGCATAATGTAGTGTATTAAGTGATAAATGTAATACATTGAAGTTAGTGTACTCACATTTTGTCTGCTCCTTTTTAACACACAAACATGTCTCCACTGATGCCTGATATTCAACAAACAAGATTAATCTTATTCAGTCTCCTCCTCTCCTCCCGCCCCACAGAGCAGGTGCAGCAATAAATAAATACACTGCACTAAGTAACAGATACATTAGTCGTACATTTGTATGTTGACAGCCAAAATACGGCGATGATAAACCCAAACTTTAATGAAAAGGATTAAAAAAAAAATCAAATATAAATTATAGCTGCTGCGCAACAATTGTTGGGTCCAGGCCATTTTAGGCAGAATTAGGCAATTTGAAAGTGAAAGTTCCAAAGCTGTTGCACATATCATATGGTTGATATGGTAAGGAATTTTAAAAGCTTTGAAATTTAGAGGCGTGCTGAAAATAAAGTCATATTAAGAAGTGAAATTGGTCTGTCAGATCCACAGAACTCATTGATGCCTGTTTGAAAAAATAATTAGGTCAAATGATGGTTAAAGGGATAGTTCAACATTTTGGCAAATTGGCCCATTGCCATAATCGCTATAGTCATAGCAGTAGGTTCGTTACCTTTAATTGTAGGTGTAAGCTATTTTCAGTACGGCGGAGCGCAGCAGCTGGCTGCTCAGAGCTACGCTATGGAGGCTAACGGAATTTCTTGGTTTCCCTCATTAAACTCATCAAATTCAACATCCCAAAACTCCACAGCGCTTTTGTAGACAAGTTGTGACCTGCACAATCACCACGCTATGAGATAATGACGGAACGATACGAAACGGAGCCGTTTTCGAGGTAAATACAGGGTACGGAGACTGCTTGCTGAAAAACTGTCCCTGAACGCAACGCGCATCAGCAGTTTTGTATGAATTTACCTCAAAAACGGCTCCGTTTCGTATCGTTCCGTCATTATCTCATAGCGTGGTGGTTGTGCAGGTCACAACTTGTCTACAAAAGCGCTGTGGAGTTTTGGGATTTTGTATTTGATGAGTTTAATGAGGGAAACCAAGAAATTCCGTTAGCCTCCATAGCGTAGCTCTGAGCAGCCAGCTGCTGCGCTCCGCCGTACTGAAAATAGCTTACACCGACAATTAAAGGTAATGAACCTACTGCTATGACTATAGCAATTATGGCAATGGGCCAATTTGCCAAAATGTTGAACTATCCCTTTAAAGAACTGAAAAAAAAAAAAAGAAAAGAAAAAAAAAAGACATAACATCAATAAGATCTTGTCTGAGTTAAGAAGTTGCTGGATGAACAGGTTAGCTATAGTATAGTTCATATGAGGTCATGTTGAAGCAGCTTGGGAGTGCTGCTAGAAAAGACCACCTCATATTTATCAGATCACTTCCTGGTGCCTGGTGAATGCAGGCTGACATTGGCACAAATGCAAAAACAAATTTCAGCAAAAGGTACCAGTACTGTATGTGTCATTTATCCTGCAGAGGAACTGCCTTAAGGCACATGAGAAGTTTCACAACAAAGCATTGGGTGTGGTTATCTAAGCATACCTGATTCATACATACTGTATATGTATATGTATGTATATATATATATATATATATACATATATACATACTGTATATATGTATATATATATAATGAATGTTAACCATTTATTCATTAATTTTCTATACCACTTATCCTGCACTACAGTCACAGGGGAGCTGGAGCCTATCTCAGCTGACTTACTGTAGGGCAAGAGGCTGGGGCAGGTCGGCAGTCTATCACAGGGCAACATACAGTATATCTCTCATTGATCGAAGGTCAGGTAGAGACATACAGTATCTGTTTATGCCATGCAGCACTTTCTACATGTAATGAACACCTCTAAGAATTATGAAAAATAGTACAATAAATAACTGCATTAAAAACTCATACTTTTTACTTATTTTCTCTCTTCTATTTTGATTTCTTACATGAACACAAATAGAAATCATTATTTTGCAGTCAGCAATTGTTTCAGCATTGAATATTAAGTTTACCAATATTAAGGTTGTAATATAAAACTAGAAAAAGCATTTCCAAGAATGGAAATGGTGTGACTGCTGAAAGCAGCTGAACGCTGTTGCAGAATTAGCAAATAGTGCTAGCAGTGATCACCATACAAATGTTTGACCAAGGTCGGAATCGAACCCACAACCTCATGGTCAGTAGACTTTCACTCTGCCTCTAGGCCACAGTGCACACACAGTTGCAGAGACTGTTGTCTGTTAATGAACTGCACTCTGTCTCACTCTGAAGTTAACGAGCTCAAAGCTGTAGTTCCAGTGCAAATCAATCTTAGTGCAGTGGTATAAACAAGAAACATGTTAACACAAACCAAGATTGAAAGAGGTAAAGAGAATAGGTGGGGGCGCATATGCATTATCAAGTTTGATCATGTGACCAGACCAAGTGGTATTGGTTAAAGTTCAAAGTGGCTGACACACTAACAAGACTGCTCAGGTGGGATTAGAACCTGTGACCTTGTGGTTGGATGGCAGGAACCTTATCCAATAGGCCATTCCAACACTTCTGATGAAGTAGAGGTTGAGGCTTTGATGAATGTGAGATTTTTCAATGATGCTTAAAAAAGCATCATAAATGAGCCATTTGAAGTTTGTCTACAAATCAGAATTTGAATGAAGTCTCTAGCAGAAAGTACGACATGAATGAGGCAGGAATCGAACCCATGACCTCATGATCAATAAACCTTTACTCTGCCACTTCGCCACAGAGAGCACAGACATATGCATGTTGCCATTGTAATGTGATGATGTGCTGCAAACGGTGGCAGAAGCAATTAATGCGTCTCTTAACGAACACCTGTAACCAATTGAGGGTGGGGGAGGGGAGCAGAATTCAACATCACATAACAAGATTGCTCAGGATTTGAACTAGTGACCTTGGGGTTGGCAAGCGGCCACCTTACCAACTGGACTACAGACAGAGTTGTGGAAAGCTCTCAGCATTGGGCTGAATGAGAGCAGAGAGCTCCCTGGCTGCATTTAAAAAATATTTTAAATTATTATCTAAGTCTCTTAGCATTTTTGACCAGTATTTTAGCCAGAAGACAAGTGTGGCTACAAAACTGGAGAAAATAATTTGTCTAGAGTTTAATTTGCAGAAAAAGTTAAATATTTGAAAAAGTATAAATAGTTAAAAAGAGAAAAGTAATGCCGATAAAGTTCAAAAAAAGCTGCACGTTTTGATATATGAATTGTTGAAATAGCACAACACCTAACACACTAACCATATGGCCACAGAGAACCTGAGTTACAATGAGCTTTATACTATGAGGAATCAAAGACTGTCCAATGACAGCTGAATAATTGGAATCAAAAGTCAAGCAATGATGTGAAATGACTGAGGCAGGAATCGAACCCATGACCTTATGATCATTAAGTCTTTACTCTGCCACTGGGCTACAGAGAGCACATTGCTTTCAAGACTGTTGTCATTCATTGTAATGTGATGATGTGCTGCAAACTGGTACGAGTAATCAAGGAGATAACAAACACCTGTAACCAATTGAAGGCGGGGGAGGAGAGCAGAATTCAACATAACATAACAAGAGTTCTTCCCTTAGATTCAAACCGGCGACCTTAGGGTTGGCAAGCAGCCACCCTACCCCCTACACTACAGTGGAGTTGTAGAGAAGAGAGGTTGAGACTTTGATGAATGTGAGATTTTTCAATGATGCTTAAAATAAAAAGAAATTAGTATAAATTAGCCACACCAAGTAAGAAGAGGACTTTTTTGTGACCTGTGACTATTTTTTGGTGAATTAAAATGAATTAAAAAGCACTTAACAGCAAGTTACAAAGTTGAGCTCCTTCTCCTGCTGATGTGAAAAAAATGCATTGGGCTGAATGAGAGCAGAGAGCTCCCTGGCTGCATTTAAAAAATATTTTAAATTATTATCTAAGTCTCTTTGCATTTTTGACCAGAATTTTAGCCAGAAGACAAGTGTGGCTACAAAACTGGAGAAAATAATTTGTCTAGAGTTTAATTTGTGGCCGTGCTGACAGTTTAGCCAGAAAAACTCTAGAATGTTTTTTCGCCTCTCTCCACTGTAGCACCACTCTAGCTCTGCTCGTTAGACGCAATACACACACATTATAAAGCTGAAAAAAATCAGAAAAAGTTAAATAATTGAAAAAGTATAAATAGTTAAAAAGAGAAAACTAATGCCGATAAAGTACAAAAAAAGCTGCACGTTTTGATATATGAATTGTTGAAATAGCACAAAGTATGAAGGACTAGAAGAAGACCGTAAAAAGGCGGAAGAAAATGGCCAAACAGAAGAACAATAGTGTGACTGCTTCCAGCAGTCACACTAATTATGAATATAATATAAAGTCATGAACAGAAAACATGAAAATGCATTATATAAAAACTGTTGAATTGAAAAAAAAAGAAAATCTCTGCAAGCAATTCACAAAAAACAACTCTCAAAGAGAACAAGAAAAGTAACTTGAACATGGTCGTTAAGTGCTGAAGTTGAAGGCAACTGGACTTCCTTTAGCATCTTCAGTTCTAAAGATCAAAGGACCGAAAAAACAAAGGTTAGACGTTTTTCATGGGTTTTCCTTCAATTTCAGCCCCGAATGACTACAATGAGCAGGACTAAGAACCTTCACAGACATACTGTAACATGAACATGGTTGAGAACAAATCCAAAGGCCTCATGTCTGCAAGGACATGTCATCAGGCCTCTTCTGTTTCTCTCCACTGAGAAAACCTGAATTAAGCAAATTGTGACACTGAAAAAAATCACGCAATGAACCTCTGTCTGACAAATGTGATGTGATAACAGCTGCTCACACTGGAACACTAAATCCTACTGTCTGTTTGAATCATCAGTTTGGACAAAAACTTACCTGCTCACGTGTCATGGACCCAATGCAGCTGTTGGGGCAGGTGGATCAGGGCTAGTGTCATTCAGAGAGAATAAATAAAATAAAAAAAAATCTGAATAAAACCAGTTCATAAGGCCTTTGAAAAACAAAAAGATTGTCATGCACAATGAGGTATTTGAGATACAGACCCACAGAAACCTGAGCAGGTACGCACAGCAAACATGCAAAGGAAATACTACTAATTGTGTAAACAGACAAACAAAACAATGGCATCAGACCTGCTGACCCCAGGTGCTTTTCCTGGTCATCCTACAATAGAGGCTCAATGAATAGGCTACTGGACTGTCAGAGAGCAAAGAACAGAGCTAAGAACCAAAGCAGCTGTGCTACAGAACTACATATTGTTTTTTTTTAAGATGTGTCTTGCAACAAGAGAGGTTGTGCATGCCCCCCCCCACACACACACACACAAACATTACAGTGAAACAGATGCAGGAACAGCGGTTTGTTTTAACTTTAAGAATATGTCAGGTGCTCTGAGCGAACAGTAGCCTATTTATAATTTTTCAATCTTAATTGGAATGCTTCTTGTTCCTTCATCATTTTTCTTTGTCTGTCTCCACAAACTTAATTCAATTATGCTGAAGTTGACACACGCTCTCTGAAGAAGAGGGAAGCAGACAAGGACTTGAGTGCACGGGAGGGTCTGTAGCCTACCCTACTATATATTTCAAGGAGTTTATTGAGATATGAAGGAGCAAGATTATGGATGGCTTTGAAAGTTAGGAGCAGGATTTTAAAGTCAATGTAAAGTAAACCGGGAGCCAGTGAATCGGACCTTTTGCCTCCCTTCAATCCATAACCGATACAAAAATGTCCCATAAATCCTAAACCAGTTTTCCAATCTATTGTTGTTACAGCAGGGCTGTGGACACACTAACTGCTGATACAGTAAGTTAAAGTTAAAGATACTTTATTAATCCAATGTTACCAGCAGCAGAAGACAACATAAGACCACAAACACGCATCATGCACAAAAATACACAATAACAACAATATTGCACAACCCGTTACAAACTTGTGTCAGTAATGTATGTATGTTCTGACATCAGCGTAAGTCATTGTTTATTGTACACACAACAGAAAAAGAGGCAGGTGAGGTGGAGCAAAGGGCAGGGTGGCAACAAGCTATAAAATGAACACTTCACTGAATTTCCACTGACTTGCTCCAACTGCCGACATTGAAGAAAATAACACACTGATCTCTCTGATTGACAATTGAAACATTTACCTGTGGTGATAAAGGGGAAATATGAGAACAAAAATAACCTTTAACCTATACCCTTACCCTTGGAAGATTTGGCTCAAACAGAAAAGAAGGAGAAATGTTGAGAGACTGTTGATAATATATCAAGGAAGGTGATGTCAACACACTGTCTGAAGATGGTTAATATATAAAATGTTTAGTCAGACATTATATTAATCATCTTGAATGTAATTTATACTGTATGAGCAACATTTGCTTTATTGCTCATTGTTAGATCCGAAATCAACAAAATATTTGTTCACAAAACCTGCAAACTATATTTACCTAAGGGTATAAATAAAGTCACCTTGAACTCCTGAAACAAGTTGCAACATTTTGGTATATAGCATAGCAACATGGTAAAATCTTACCTTTAAATGTCTCTGTCAACCTACTGAGAACTATAAGAATAATAATAATGTATTTCAATTAGTTTAGTAAGGTATGAGGAGCAAGATTATGCATGGGTTTGAAAGTGAGGAGCATGTGGAGTCAATGTGGAGACAAACTTGGAGCCAGTGAAGCTGGCCTTTATTACTTGCCTCCAGTGCTTAATTTGTCCATGTGTAGGTCCCGGAACACTGAGAGGGTGCTGTTCCGGGGGGGGGGGGGGGATGACCCCGATGCGGTGAAATTCAGAGGTATAAGAGCTCACGTCGCTGAGTTCATCATCTTCCTCATGTGCTGTTCCCCTGGCTGCGCTGTCCGACCTGGGTCTCTGTGTCCGTTGCGCCATAGCGCTTCAGCACCATTCAAGTCATCCCGAACGGGTTCCGGACACGGAGACCCAGATCCGACAGTGCAATTTGTCCCACCGGCAGGCAGAGGATGAGGTCGGCTTCACTCCCGTCAGTCTTCACAGACAGTCCACAAAGTTGGAAGAGTTTTGTTTGTTTGTTTGTTTGTTTTGACCCGGCCGGCTTTTAATTGTTCGTATAGATAACTGAATACCGGCTATTAGGCTATTTAAGGAAAAATAACTTATTTTTTGAAGAAGTTGAAATGAGCAACCATGTTTTTGTTAAAATGCATTTAATCTTCAGTGTGAACTATTGAATAAAACAAAAAGACAATAGACTAAAAAGGCAATACTGTGCTTATATAAAGACAAAAGGCAATAGACCCTCCTTCTGACCTACATTGAACAAAGATTATAAAAATGCAATAAACTGTTGCTTATATAGAATAAAGACGTGAACAAAGATTATAAAAATGCAATAAACCTTTGGTATATAAAATAAAGACTTGAACAAAGATTATAAAAATGCAAGGTAACACTTTATTTTAAGGGGTCCTTGTTCCTGTGTATCTACCTAATTAATTATTACCTATGTAACCGTATGTAATAACATGTACTTACATTGTAAATACATAGTGTATTTTGGTGTACTTACAGGTCCTTGTTACACTTGTAATAAGAAATGCCAAAGTGGCCTCTCTCTTTGCACAAGCATTTCTTATTACAAGTGTAACAAGGACCTGTAAGTACACGAAAATACACTATGTATTTACAATGTAAGTACATGTTATTACATACGGTTACATAGGTAATTACACTGTAATTAATTAGGTAGATACACAGGAACAAGGACCCCTTAAAATAAAGTGTTACCAAATACAATAAACTTTTGGTATATAAAATAAAGACTTGAACAAAGATTATAAAAATGCAATAAACTGTTGCTTATATAGAATAAAGAAGAGTTGAATGAAGACTAAAATAAGACTACAAAAAGGTGTGTGGGTGTGTGTGTGGGGGCTGCAGCTGCCTCTCTCTCTGGGGGGGGGGGGGCGTGTAGGGTGCAGCGATCTCTCTTTCTCTCTCTCTCTGGTGCGGGGTCTCTCTCTCTGAATTAGGGACAAAAGTTTTAATTTACAATTAGAAAAAAAAGCTTCAACTCTCTGTCTGTCATCGCGCAGCACCTGCAGGATATGCACACAGATATGGCGCTGTCCATGGTGCTGTGACACTCGACCCCTGAGCCGGCCATATACGCGCTGATGCACATATGCCCACATGCCCACATTTTCATTCGCTATACACTCATTAATTCACAGCACAAACTCATAAAGCTCCTCATCCCCCTATACACGTGCTTACCTGTTTATTTGCTCAGGACGGCCCAGACAGCATCCATGGACCCCACGGCCTCCATATCCCTCCTTCTGACTTTGCTTCTGTGGCTTAATGCACTTCTATGTCCTTTAATTAGCCATGACTTTACATATGGAATGGGGTTGAACATAGTCAGAGGTGGTCCAACAAGGCTCAGAAAGAGTAGCGAGGAGATGGTGGATGTGTGGAGAGATGACCTGTTGGAGGTGCAGATCAAGTTCATCTGGGAAAAACCCCTCTCACACTCTGCGCTTGATATGGGGACAGTGTTGACCGCAGCAAACAGGTCCTTCAGTCCATCTGGGATAAATTCCCCATCATTGTCCCTGTATTCTCTGTATGCCCGAATGACATTCCGCGCGTCATCGATGCAGAACAGCTGGCACAGCCTCTCCACTTCATCTTCCCCGAACAGTGCTCCTGCATCCTGCGGCCAGTATTGCGAGTACAGCACTTTTAGATCATCGATTACCTGCTGTATCCTGCTTGGTCCTTCCCATGAGACAGCATACGCTTCTCTAGATTCCGTGCCAGGCTTCCGAAAAACTCTCGCTGTTCCAGGGTTCTTTCACTGGCTCGTCCTGGATGTAGAGGGACACCTTGAAAAAAGCTCTCCTCAATTCCCCTCCGGGTCACTTGGCTATGCCATCCCGGCCGCTCTGACATCGCCTCAAAGACCCTCACCTGCCGACAAATGGCTTTATGTGCCATGATGATTGTACAGTCTCTTTTTTGGAGCTCCAGAGACAGTTCCGACAGTTCCTGTAATGCATCATGCATTTGTCCCAAATTGTTCACAAAAGCATGAGATGACAAGCGCTTGGCCAGGCCACTGTAACTTCCACGCGTAGTGCTGTCACGCGAGGCATCCTCTGCTGCGTGCGTAAAATGTTTGTACAGCGCTGGATAGTTTCTCCATACAGCCTCTACTGTTCTGAAACTGGATGCGACCCATCTGTTGTCCAGTACCCGACCAATTCGGCACAACTGAATATCTAAACTGTCAGCAGCTTCTTTTAGTTCCATCCTATTTTTATTTGATGTGCTGTACAGTGCATATAGTTTATCCATGAGGGCTTTGAAATGATTAATTGCTCCAATTTCTTTCATCACATCGCCAACTGCAAGCTCAAGACGATGTGCAGAGCAGTGCCACACCATTATGCTTGGGAAATGAGTTTTTAATCTTGCTGCCACTCCGCTCGTGCGCCCAAGCATGACAGACGCACCGTCGCAGGTGAGGCCAATGAGTGTTTTTAAGAGAAAGGCTTTGTTCAACTTTGCTCCCTCTAGACAAGTCAACAGTTTATGCACAATACCCTCAGCACTTAAGTCATCTAGCTCGACAAGATCCAAAAAAATATTCCCAGGCGATTCCATCTCTGGCAACTGGAGCCTCAAGTAGACAATCAATGCACTTTTTTTATTTAAGCTTGTTGCCTCATCCAGTATGAGTCCGATTTTGGGAGCACATTCAATAATCCTGTCAAGCACTTTCTTTCTCATTTCGGATGAAATGTGCTCCTGTATGTGTGAACATGCCACATTAGAGTGGAGAATCCTTCCCATATCTACACCATTCAGCTGCTGGCACTCAACTTCATGTTCGAAGCCGTACGCTGGCCTGTGGCGCATGGCTTCTTTGTAAGCAGTACGGAAAACCCTTGCTGTCGTTTCCACTTGCTCGGATTGGTTATTGATCACTGTATTTGGTAATGTATTCTCTTTTGCCTTTTCCAAAATATTCGATGCTGCTATATGTGCCTTTGTCTTCCTGTGTTCAAAAACCTTTTTCCTTAATGCCCTTTTTTGTTTTATTAAATCTGTCGCTGATGATGTTACTGAGCCTGAGACCCATTCCTTTGCCAATTTCATGCCCACAGTTTTTTTCTGGACCCAGTGACCCGACTTTCTTACATATTTCACAGCCCAGCCCCGTCTTGTTCATTGTAAGCCACGGATTGTAGCTCTTTTTGGCTTTGAACTGAGCCACAGTCCAAATCCCATCTCCAGTCGTACCTTCGCCAACTGTTAGGTCCATTTCATCTCCTCCATCCTCTCTCTCTGATTCATTACCCTCGTCAACTTCATCTTCTCGCCCTGCCCCTGCCACTGCTGCCTCCGCCTCCGCCTCCTCCGTGCCGCTCGCACCGGTAATGTTTTGGTTGATGACGCTGTCTCCACCCTCTGCCGAAACAACTTTGGCCTGTTTAAGGTCTGGCTTAAAAAAACTTAACAATTTAAGCTGTCTTTTTGCCATTTCAGCAACGCTAGATAGCCTATCATCAATCTTTTTTTGTTTTCTTCCGTATCGCGCTTACACTTAGCTGGTTGCCCAGCAACCTTACGTCAAACGTTTTTCAATTTAAATTCAATTCAAATAGCTTTATTGGCACGAACAGAAACCCGCACTGCACAAACCATTCACAAAGACATCAAAAACATTTTCTCCCTCTTTTCACGGCACCTCCAGCATAGCCCCCCCCCCCCCCCACACACACACACACACACACACTTTCTGCTTTCGATGTCCCCTCCTCTGGCCACTCATCCCCCCCCCGTGGGATAGTGTTGTCGTCCCCCCCTTTGGTCAGATTTTCTACAAAAAAATATATTTTTCAACTTCGGGAGAAGACAGTGTTGAGTTCTCTTTCTGCCTCATATAGGCCTATGGACAGTAGGCTACGGTGAAGAGTGAACTGCTGATATTTTGTCTCCGTAATGCTGAACTATGACCAAGCGCGCTGTCCGCTGTCTCAGTGCTGAAATATTCATGAATGACAGCGTGTCACTGCCCGTGAGAGAGAGAGAGAGAGAGAGAGAGAGAGAGAGAGAGAGAGAGAGAGAGAGATTGAATTGAATTGAGAGAGAGAGAGACTCTGCTCGCCCCTCCGCCTGCACTAAAGCCGGGCATACACTGTTCTTGTCAAAAAATCGTGTCAAAATCGTAGAGTGTATGCCCGGCTTTAAGCCCGGCTTTAGGCGCAGCCCACATTACAGTCGCATTGTTTGTTTTAATCAATCCTGTAACACCATGTGACAGAAATGCTCATTGTTAATGTGCAGAGGCACAGTGATGTGACTCGCTTGCTCGCTCGCCCCGATAAAGCGGGCGGAAGTCATCAAAATGGAAACATTGTAGCTAATAACAACAATAAGCCTATGGCTGTCCAAGAAATAAAGTTTAGAAATCGACTGTGATGGCTTCTGAAGCTTTAATACAGCAAAATGAAACACAAACACATAGCCTATGCCACGTAGGCCTATTTGATTGACAGAGGAGGTCCCGGATCCACTCGGCGAGGTGCCGGATCTTGTTCCGGCAGGATCCGGCACAAATTAAGCCCTGCTTGCCTCCCTTCTTGCATCCAAAACCGAGACAAAAATGTCCCATAAATGATCAATCCTAAACCTGTCTTTCCAGTTACACAACATCTATTGTTGTTACAGCCTCAGGCCTGTTTTTATTGGACACACTAACTGCTGATATGTTCAGACATCAGCGTAATTCATTGTTTATTTTACGGAGCAAACATTATCACTAATAACTTCTTTGAATGAATCAACACGTTCTGAAGTGTCAAGTGTGCACACATGAATCATTTACACACTGATAATAAACAGGGGTGTAGTCACTCACTTGAGTAAAAGTCTCAAAGTAGCTCACATTAAATATACAGTGTCTTGTATTTTTTAAGTATTTTTAAAGCATGCATAAAAAGAAGAAAAAACTACCAAAAATGGTTCTCCTCTTGTTCTCTTTATTTCACTTTCAGGTGAATGAAATAAATGTGGTATGATAAAACAAACTAGAAAATTTCCTCTGGGGAAATTTTGAAAGGCCCACGGGGCTACTGCCGGTATTGCCATCTCTGTCAACATGGGAATCAAACCCACGATCTTAAGGTCAAGACAGAGCTGATCAGACAGACACATGATCATCTTTCTATAAGCACTGATATGGAGGAGCTGTAACCACATTAGGTTAACTGTGTGTGTGTGTGTGTGTGTGTGTGTGTGTGTGTGTGTGTGTGTGTGTGTATATAATCACATGAAGTTACCTGTGTGTGTTAGAGTGTGGGAGAGGAGTGCGCGCATTTGTATGTTACCTGTGTGTTTTGATGTGTGTGTGTGTGTGTGTCTCTAACTGTAATCACATGAAGCTGGTTCTAGAGTCTCTGTGTGTGTGTGTGTGTGTGACTATGAGCTGCATCCTGTGTCAGTCTGATTTAGCTGTGTCTGTGTTTATAAACATTTAAACGAGCGCCAGGTGGATTGTTTATGAAGTTAACGAGCTCTGGCCTGAGGATCAAAGAGGTTACCTCGGCGATAGGGGCCCCCCCAGGCTGAGACAGACAGAAACGTGGAGAAAAAGAGTGATTTTATGCCTCTGCACCGGTCTCACATTTAGGCTTACTGTGACAAAACGGTAACTCCTATCAGAACAAAACACAGATCACATTGCTCTAAGGACTTCCTGAAAAATTTGGTACGATTTGGTGTTTCTACAGTAAATATTTTGGAGAGGACGGCAGTTTTAAAACATCAGTCTGTTCTGCTTCTCTCAGAAAATATTTGTATTGGAGTCAATGAGGAGCAGAGACAGACGTGGCCGCACTCAGAGGCTTATTCTGTAAATTCTGTAAGTCTCTCTGATATTTTGAGCACATGATATGAGAGATAACAAGTTTGTCTTACAAATTCTGAAAAAATTATGTGTGTAGAGTGTAAATTGTGGCCGGGCCGAGTGTGGAAAGTGAAAAAATCTGGAGTTTTTCTGGCATCTCTCCCACTCTAACCGATGATGTCACCCACTCTGACACGAACATTCCGTTCAATACACAACCATTATAATCTCATAATTTCACCAAAAATGATCATGGTCATTGATCAGGGATTGATCAAAAACTATATGACCTATCAAAACATGGAGTAATATGACAATACACAAGACTTGTGTCTACTGTTTAAGGTTTAAATGGAGTCTCTAGGTGAAAGTATGCCTGAGCAGTAGACGTTTGTTAAACTCCAATGATTGGTCTTTTTCGCTCTTTTAAAAAGAGTTTAAAAAAGTAATAGCCCACCGATCCCGATCAAGCTGCACGTTTTGATATATAATTTGGCCTGCAACTCGAAGAGTTGCAGGACTAGTAGCGAATCGAAAGTCGGCCGGAAGTGGAAAAATAACTAGAATTGGTATTTCCTGAAGGAAATACGTGTGAATGCTGAAAGCCATTGCTGAACCATGCTGAATAAGTTGACATAGACATGTGGAATGACACGCAAACATATCCAAGGCAGGAATTGAACCCGTGACTTCATGAGTGGTAACCTGACACACTAACCATAAGGCCACAGAGGAGCTGAGTTACAATGAGCTTTATACTGTGTGGAATCAAGGACTGTCCAATGACAACTGAATAGTTGGAATCAAAAGTCAAGCAATGATGTGACGTATCTGAGGCAGGTATCAAACCCAGGGGTGGACTGGGACAAAAATTTGGCCCTGGACCTTTTGGTCCAGACCGGCCCACTATCTGCACGCGGATATTTTGCCAACTAGCACTGTTGATGTACATACAAACACACAAGCTCTTAATAACACCACTACTAAACGATATACAATATACAACAAAGTAGAGGAATAGTGTGGAATAAGTTAAGTTTGGACAAGATTACATGCACATAATGAGTCTGCATGCAATCAGAACTTTGGCTAGTTGGCTAAAGTATGGAAAACAATAGTATCTGAAAAATGGACTAACACTAATTTTATCTTAGAAAGACAGTACAGCTCAACATAATGTATAGACAATGAAGCATGACAAGAAATACTTGTAATTTGTGTAGGCTACTGCATCATGAGTAATATGTATGCAGAATGATGTTTTACTGTAACAGTAGTTAATAAGTGTTTTATTAATTTTAACTGTATAATGTTAAACTGTTGAAAGGACAATAAACTGTAAAGGACAATAAACCATAAACACTGACTGAAAAAAATATGGAAAGCATATTTGTTAAGTTGTTAGCTCAATGTCCTTCATGACCAAATTTGAGTGAGGGCACTTTAATAAAAGCAACTATAATGAGGATAGTATATGAATATAGTTATTGTTTTCCAATAGATAACTAGATTTAGCTGTAACACACCACACCATCAGAGTTATTAGCTATAGCTATTTATTATGTCAAGTAACGTTCATAGCAACCGTTCTGGACCATTTACAGTATTTTAATGAATGTTTATCCACACCATTCTGGAAAGCACATACCTGCTTAACAATCACTACCTCCTTCACATGGTGGAGAGTCTTCCTCAACACTTATTTTTTCAGCCTCCTCCTGCACCATAAGGGCACTGGTAATGGGAGCCTCACTCCCTTCAGACTCACGTGAAGGACCTGCTGCTGAAGCTGCAGCATCGGTGCTTCTAGCCCTGGCCAGGCCAGGCGGCCCCTGCAGCAAACATCTGCGTAATTGTTGTACTTTCAGCAGTCTGTGCTGCTAGAGCTTTTCTTTTTCTGTTACTTTCCTCCATTTTTCCGCGCTGCCTTTGCGGTTTTTTTTTTACTTTTCTTTTCCGTTTTCGTGCGCTGGTGTTTTTGTTTTTTTCTCTCTCTCACTCTCTCTCTCATCATGACTCCTCATCATTAAAAGTGATTGGACGAGGGGGGGGGGGGTCTAGAACATGCGTGGTTGGGACTCCTGGGCCTCTGTAGCCTCTCATAGGGCCATTGGGCCAGGTAGACAAGCCACTGGGCCAATCGTCACCTCTCTGCTGTGTCTGCAGCTGAGCACTGTGGGCCGAGCCGATGCATGTCTCTCTCCCTGGGCCGGGAGAGTTACAATAGGCAAGGCGAGGCATGGCGGAAAAAAAAAGTTAAATAAATAAATAAATAAATAAATAAAAAACGGCCGCCTGTCGGCCCATTAGTGACCGGCCCACCGGGAAAACTCCCGGTACTCCCTATGGCCAATCCGCCCCTGATCAAACCCATGACCTCATGATCACTAAACCTTTACTCTGCCGCTTCGCCACAGAGTGCACATGCTTTAAGACATTGTCATTGATTGTAATGTGATGATGTGCTGCAAACGGTGGCACGAGCAACCAGTGAGATAACGAACACCTGTAACCAACTGAAGGTGGGGGAGGGGAGCAGAATTCAACATAACATAACAAGACTGCTCAGCTTGGATTCAAACCAGTGACCTTGGGGTTGGCAAGCAACCACCTTACCCACTGGACTACAGACAGAGTTCTAGAGAAGAGAGGTTGAGACTTTGATGAATGTGAGATTTTTCAATGATGCTTTAAAAAAAAAGAAAAGAGTTGAATTGAGCCACAACAAGTAAGTAGAGGACTTTTTTGTGAAAATAGTGCAAGCAGTGATCACCATACAAATATTTGACCAAGGTAGGAATCGAACCCACAATCTCATAGTCAATAGACTTTGACTTTGCCTCTAGGCCACAGTGTATACACAATTGCAAAGACTGTTGTCTGTTGATGAGCTGCACTCTGTCTCACTCTGAAGTTAACGAGCCCAAAGCTTCACCTGTTGGAAACACACTGTGTCAACACCAAGAAAGCTTGAGAGTCAAGCTTGAATGACTTAGAATTAAAATTTCTGTGAATTTCAGGCTGAGAGCAGCAGTTTCAACATGAAGCAAGTTATCAGAAGTCAACAGAGAACGACTGGGAAAATACTTCACTATAATTGTTGTCGAGGCAAGATTTGAACCAGCAACCTTCGGGTCCTCAACCCAGCAAGCTATACACTAGGCTACAGACAGAGACTGTATGTGAGGGGCAAAGAAAACCTTTAATAAGAGGACCACTGGCTTCTGCTTAAAAAAAAAGTAAGGAAAGTGCAGAAATTAGCCACACCAAGTAAGAAGAGGACTTTTTTGTGACCTGTGACTATTTTTTGGTGAATTAAAATGAATTAAAAAGCACTTAACAGCAAGTTACAAAGTTGAGCTCCTTCTCCTGCTGATGTGAAAAAAATGCATTGGGCTGAATGAGAGCAGAGAGCTCCCTGGCTGCATTTAAAAAATATTTTAAACTAGAAAAAGCATTTCCAAGAATGGAAATGGTGTGACTGCTGATAGCAACTGAACGCTGTTGCAGAATTAGCAAATAGTGCAAGCAGTGATCACCATACAAATGTTTGACCAAGGTCGGAATCGAACCCACAACCTCATGGTCATTAGACTTCCACTCTGCCTCTAGACCACAGTGCACACACAGTTGCAGAGACTGTTGTCTGTTAATGATCTGCACACTGTCAACATCAAGAAAGCTTGAGAGTCAAGCTTGAATGACTTAGAATGAAAATTTCTGTGAATTTCAGGCTGAGAGCAGCAGTTTCAACATGAAGCAAGTTATCAGAAGTCAACAGAGGACGACTGGGAAAATAATTCACTATAATTGTTGTTGAGGCAAGATTTGAACCAGCAACCTTCAGGTCTCCAGACCAGCAAGCTAACCACTAGGCTACAGACAGAGACAGTATGTGAGGGGTAAAGAAAACCTTTGATAAGAGGATCACTGGCTTCTGCTTAAAAAAAAAGTAAGGAATCGAACCCATGACCTCATGATCAATAAACCTTTACTCTGCCACTTCGCCACAGAGAGCACAGACATAAGCATGTTGCCATTGTAATGTGATGATGTGCTGCAAACGGTGGCAGAAGCAATTAATGCGTCTCTTAACGAACACCTGTAACCAATTGAGGGTGGGGGAGGGGAGCAGAATTCAACATCACATAACAAGATTGCTCAGCCTGGATTCGAACTAGTGACCTTGGGGTTGGCAAGCGGCCACCTTACCAACTGGACTACAGACAGAGTTGTGGAGAACTCTCAGCATTGGGCTGAATGAGAGCAGAGAGCTCCCTGGCTGCATTTAAAAAATATTTAAAATTATTATCTAAGTCTCTTTGCATTTTTGACCAGAATTTTAGCCAGAAGACAAGTGTGGCTACAAAACTGGAGAAAATAATTTGTCTAGAGTTTAATTTGCAGAAAAAGTTAAATATTTTAAAAAGTATAAATAGTTAAAAAGAGAAAAGTAATGCCGATAAAGTTCAAAAAAAGCTGCACGTTTTGATATATGAATTGTTGAAATAGCACAACATCTAACACACTAACCATATGGCCACAGAGAACCTGAGTTACAATGAGCTTTATACTATGAGGAATCAAAGACTGTCCAATGACAGCTGAATAATTGGAATCAAAAGTCAAGCAATGATGTGAAATGACTGAGGCAGGAATCGAACCCATGACCATATGATCACTAAACCTTTACTCTGCCACTCAGCTACAGAGAGCACACTGCTTCCAAGACTGTTGTCATTCATTGTAATGTGATGATGTGCTGCAAACTGGTATGAGTAATCAAGGAGATAACAAACACCTGTAACCAATTGAAGGCGGGGGAGGAGAGCAGAATTCAACATAACATAACAAGAGTTCTTCCCTTGGATTCGAACCAGTGACCTTAGGGTTGGCAAGCAGCCACCCTAACCCCCACACTACAGTGGAGACGTGAAGAAGAGAGGTTGAGACTTTGATGAATGTGAGATTTTTCAATGATGCTTAAAATAAAAAGAAATGAGTATAGATTAGCCACACCAAGTAAGGAGAGGACTTTTTTGTGACCTGTGACTATTTTTTGGTGAATTAAAATGAATTAAAAAGCACTTAACAGCAAGTTACAAAGTTGAGCTCCTTCTCCTGCTGATGTGAAAAAAATGCATTGGGCTGAATGAGAGCAGAGAGCTCCCTGGCTGCATTTAAAAAATATTTTAAATTATTATCTAAGTCTCTTTGCATTTTTGACCAGAATTTTAGCCAGAAGACAAGTGTGGCTACAAAACTGGAGAAAATAATTTGTCTAGAGTTTAATTTGTGGCCGTGCTGACAGTTTAGCCAGAAAAACTCTAGAATGTTTTTTTGCCTCTATCCACTCTGACACCACTCTAGCTCTGCTCGTTAGACGCAATACACACCCATTAAAGGGAAGAACTCTTGTTATGTTATGTTGAATTCTGCTCTCCTCCCCCGCCTTCAATTGGTTACAGGTGTTTGTTATCTCCTTGATTACTCATACCAGTTTGCAGCACATCAGTGTGCTCTCTGTAGCCGAGTGGCAGAGTAAAGGTTTAGTGATCATATGGTCATGGGTTCGATTCCTGCCTCAGTCATTTCACATCATTGCTTGACTTTTGATTCCAATTATTCAGCTGTCATTGGACAGTCTTTGATTCCTCATAGTATAAAGCTCATTGTAACTCAGGTTCTCTGTGGCCATATGGTTAGTGTGTTAGATGTTGTGCTATTTCAACAATTCATATATCAAAACGTGCAGCTTTTTTTGAACTTTATCGGCATTACTTTTCTCTTTTTAACTATTTATACTTTTTAAAATATTTAACTTTTTCTGCAAATTAAACTCTAGACAAATTATTTTCTCCAGTTTTGTAGCCACACTTCTGGTCAAAAATGCAAAGAGACTTAGATAATAATTTTAAATATTTTTTAAATGCAGCCAGGGAGCTCTCTGCTCTCATTATTTTTTATTTTATTTAACCTTTATTTAACCAGGCAAAGAAATTAAGAACAAAATTCTTTCTCATTCAGCCCAATGCTGAGAGTTCTCCACAACTCTGTCTGTAGTCCAGTTGGTAAGGTGGCCGCTTGCCAACCCCAAGGTCACTAGTTCGAATCCAGGCTGAGCAATCTTGTTATGTGATGTTGAATTCTGCTCCCCTCCCCCACCCTCAATTGGTTACAGGTGTTCGTTAAGAGACGCATTAATTGCTTCTGCCACCGTTTGCAGCACATCATCACATTACAATGGCAACATGCTTATGTCTGTGCTCTCTGTGGCGAAGTGGCAGAGTAAAGGTTTATTGATCATGAGGTCATGGGTTCGATTCCTTGCTTTTTTTTTTAAGCAGAAGCCAGTGATCCTCTTATCAAAGGTTTTCTTTACCCCTCACATACTGTCTCTGTCTGTATCCTAGTGGTTAGCTTGCTGGTCTGGAGACCTGAAGGTTGCTGGTTCAAATCTTGCCTCAACAACAATTATAGTGAATTATTTTCCCAGTCGTCCTCTGTTGACTTCTGATAACTTGCTTCATGTTGAAACTGCTGCTCTCAGCCTGAAATTCACAGACATTTTAATTGTAAGTGATTCAAGCTTGACTCTCAAGCTTTCTTGATGTTGACAGTGTGCAGATCATTAACAGACAACAGTCTCTGCAACTGTGTGTACACTGTGGCCTAGAGGCAGAGTGGAAGTCTAATGACCATGAGGTTGTGGGTTCGATTCCGACCATGGTCAAACATTTGTATGGTGATCACTATTTGCTAATTCTGCAACAGCGTTCAGTTGCTATCAGCAGTCACACCATTTCCATTCTTGGAAATGCTTTTTCTAGTTATTATCTAAGTCTCTTTGCATTTTTGACCAGAATTTTAGCCAGAAGACAAGTGTGGCTACAAAACTGGAGAAAATAATTTGTCTAGAGTTTAATTTGTGGCCGTGCTGACAGTTTAGCCAGAAAAACTCTAGAATGTTTTTTTGCCTCTCTCCACTCTGGCACCACTCTAGCTCTGCTCGTTAGACGCAACACACACCCATTATAAAGCTGAAAAAAATCAGAAAAAGTTAAATATTTGAAAAAGTATAAAAAATATGAAAAATTTGAATACATCCGATAAAGTCCAGAAAAAGCTGCACGTTTTGATATATGAATTGTTGAAATAGCACAAAGTATGAAGGACTAGAAGAAGACCGTAAAAAGGCGGAAGAAAATGGCCGAACAGAAGAACACAAGAAGCCCGGGCACTACTGCGGAGGTAGCCATGATGATCTCTGCCACCCCGTGCATTTCGCCCATACCTCTAATCTTCGCGAGAGTACCGTACATTGGACAGGCCCATTCCAGATAATCCTTTGATGATTAATTAGGCCTAAATTTCTATTTTAATTTGTAACGAGTAACGAGGTGGCAAACGTCAAAGTAATGGAGTATATATAGAGTATTATAGCTGCTGCGCAGCGATGGGTCGGGTCCGGGCTACTTTTGGGCAAATTTAGGCAATTCTGAGCAACAAACAGGAGAATAGGAAGACAAGACAGTTGTCCTTATAATGTCCAATTTGCATTAGTTGAGGATTGAACCCACAACCTCGGGAAACAAAGACCATTGTCTATCGCACTGAGCTAATTGACAAGTGGCAGTTCAACAGTGGCTTCACAAATTGAGTAAGCCATTCACTGTCGTGTAGGCAGATTTGACACCACAGTAAAAAGAAAAATCTGTTTTTGAGGTAATGATATGTATTTGTTAAACATCTACTGTGACTCTAAGATGTTAGGAGCCTTCGCACATGGTCCAGTCCAAGCTATTTGAATTTTTAAATTTAGAGGCTTGCTGTGATGCCACCATTAGGACAATTGTCTTGTATTTCATGTTGAGGACATCTGACATTTTGAGCTGTCATCATCATCATCATCACCCTTGCTGGGTCTCGAACTCACAACCTCTGACACCAAGAACCAGCTCCTAACTCGCTGAGCTAATTGGCTGGTAGTGAGACCTGCTTTAGTGAGCTTTTGCCCATAGTCCGGTCCAAGCTATTTGTTTTTTTTTTTTTTTTTTAATTTAGAGGCTTGCTGTGATGTCACCATGAGGACATCTGGCATTTTGATGTGTCATAATCATCATCACTCTTGCTGGGTCTTGAACCCACATCCCCTCGCACCACAAACCAGCGCTTAACTCAGTGAGCTAATTATCTGGAAGTGAGACATGGTGTGTGTCTTCTCAAATAGACTCAAAAATGGTCAAAAAGTCAGAAATTCTGTATCTAAACAAAAATCTGTTAATACATAAATTGCATTTAGACAGCAAAACAGCTTGAGGACATCTGACATTTTGATCTGTCATCATCATCATCACCCTTACTGGGTCTCGAACGCACAATCTCTGACACCAAGAACCAGCTCCTAACTCGCTGAGCTCATTAGCTGGTAGTGAGACCGGCTGTGTAGCTTCATTTATCCACTCAGGTGAGTCAGTGCCCGGGCAGCTGTTATGATGAAATGGTCAAAATGTCAATAATTCAGTCATCTAAACAAAAATCTGATAATACATAAATTGCATCTTGACAGCATGGAAATGTTGGTGATTTGTTTTTAATGATAAGTGTTTTGCTTCATAAGAGAAAATCTGATGTTTAAAAATTCCACACTCACATTGACTGCAGTTGTTCCCATGAGAGCAGAATTCAAAATGTTCTAGAAAATTCAGTTTTTGAGATAAAATTCTGATATTTGCCAAACTTCATCAACCATGACTCCAGAATATTCTCATTTTTTTTCAGAAAGTTTGAAAATGTATTTAGCAAGAATTTGATGGTATATGTTTACAGTACTGTTTACAGTCAAACGTTTTCATGCACTGTGGGCTCAATTTTTGCTTAATCAAAAATCTGAGAAACAAGTTTTGTGGAGGACGGTCTGGAGATGCTCTGTAGCAAGTTTGGTGTCAATTGAGCAAAAATGTGGGAGGAGATACATTTTAAAAGTTTTACACTTATTGAAAAAAACAGAGTGATGGACTTCATAATTTGTAATGAGTTTAAGTGGACAAAAGTTTCAGCAGTATTGAGGCTACATTGTGGTGAAGTTTCAACACTGTAGCATCTACCATTAGTTTGGTAGGAATTTTTAAAGTTTTTAAATTTAAACGCTTATTGTGCCCCCCCTAGGAGGGGGGGGCACATGTCCTTGGAGTTGAGTGAATCTGGCATGGGGTCGGATGTTTCTGTGAAGTTTGGTGAGTTTTCGCCCATGGGAAGTATGACTTCCTTGGAAGAAGAAGAAGAAGAAGAAGAAGAAGAAGAAGAAGAAGAAGAAGAAGAAGAAGAAGAAGAAGAAGAAGAAGAAGAAGAAGAAGTCCTAGGAATACAATAGTGCTGCCCGGACCCTAAAAAGTAAAAGTCCTGATGAAAAAAAAACTCAAGTAAAGTACAGATCCTCAAAAAAACTAGCCTACTTAAGTAGTGTAACAAAGTACATCTACCTTGTTACCATCCACCTCTGATAATAAATATAACTCAGTGAAATTAATTAAAATTAAGGTCATAATATAAAGGCATAGACAGAAAACATGAAAATGTATAATAAAAAAAACTGTCAAAGTGGCAAACACATGTCCCTTATGAAGCACATTAATCAGGCAAAATCAGAAAATCTAAAATCACTGCAAGCAGATCACAAAAAACAATCAAAGAGAACAAGAATAGAAACTTATACATGGTCGGTAAGTGCTGAACTTGGAGGGAACGAGGCGTCTTTTGGCTTCTTCAGTTCTAATACCAAAAACAAAGGTTTTTCCTTCAACTTCAGCCCTAAACGATTACAATGACCAGATGACTGAGAACCTTCACAGACATAACTTGAACATGGTTGAGAACAAATGTTTCATGTCTCAAACTCTTCTGTTTCTCTCCACTGAAAAAACCTGAAATATCCTAAGAAGATTAAACAGTAGAATTGTGACACTGAAAAAAATCACATCAAGCATTAATGTGATGTGAGGACAGCTGTTCACACTGAAACATTAAATCCTACTGTCTGTTTGAATTTTCAGTTTCGGTAAAAACTTAAATGCACGTGTCATGGACCCAATGCAGCTGCAGGGGCAGGTGGATCAGGGCTAGTGTCATTCAGATAAAGAATAATACAAAATATTCAGAATAAAATCAGATCGAAATTAAACCAAGGCCTTTGAAAAAAAAGATTGTGGAGACATTTAACAGAATTTTTAGCCAGTTAGTGATGTTTCTCCATCTGTGCTGCTGTTCATGTCATAATGTCTCTTCACCAGGTCAAGCTCTGCTGAAACATCTAAAAAGAAAACATAATGAATAAAATATATATGTATAAACTATGAAAAATGTTGGTTTATTAATTTCAGTGAGATAAGTTCAATGTATATATATTTTTAAATATTCTCCACCTGGGATTGAGTCATCAGTAGTCTTCAGTGACAGCTCAATTGATTTCATCAGGGTTTTCTTCAGTTCTTTCAGGACATACTTCTAATGAAGCAACAAAGTCACTCATTACTATTCACGACCACAGCCAAATATTCTGTGTAAGACTAACTGAATCATACAAATAACTATTTTCATATTTAGCAGATAGTTAATATTAAGTTAGTTTTGTGTTTCTCTTTTAATAGAAGGAAAGGAGAGTTTAGAATGATGTATAAGACTTAGTTTAAAAAGTGACCTTGAACAGCACATAGTCGTAGTTACTATAGCATTCTGTCTGATATTATACAGAAAGGACAAACCTTCAGATCATACAGGCAGAGCAAGAGGGCATCTTTAGCCTCCTCAAACATGATGTTCTTTGATTCATAAACATGCCTTTCAATGGTGTCCCTCATGTTATTCAGTACACCCGGTCCATTAAATGTTGCTGCTCCTAGAATAAAAAAGTTGTCAAACTGAATGTTTCCACACAAACATAACGAATGCAAATGTGTAGTACATTGATCCGTATACAGTATATCATGATCTTCTTTATTACTTTTGTAACATCCTTGCATGTGTTCCTTGATTTCCTCTGTCAGACTGCAGTAGATTATTTTCTTGTGCTTCTGGATGATTCTGTTGAGTTTCACCTTAATCTTTTCTTGCTGAAAGAGACAACACAGAGTATAGATGATAGATAAATGTATACTAGATATATATAGACAGACAGATAGTTTTACCTCTGTCTTTAGAAAAGTCAGTTGCAGCTCAGCTCCTCTGTACTTCTGGATCAGACTTTTTGTGTCAAGTGTAAATGCAGCGATGGCTCCATTGAATGCTCCACATTCTCTTTCATTTCTGAAACATGTTCAAGTTGCAATGTTTAATATAGCAAGTTAGGTTACCTCAGGAAATTCTGACCTGGATGATTGACAAGACAAGACAAGTGTACAGTATTTGTATGTTGTGCCTTATATGTTTGAAAATCATGAAAGATGGTACTTTTATTTTATTCACTTTTTATTTTAGCCTTTCAGGTGAGATTTTTAACATCTACAAGAACCTCAGTCCACAGTGTCTCTCTCTCTCTCTCTCTCTCTCTCTCTCTCTCTCTAAATAGATTGTAAATTAGGCAGCAAAGAGTTTTGTGTACTCAGAGAGTCTTACGGAAAAGTCTTTCTGAACTCCTCATCAATGCTGTTGGTCAGGAACGAACTCAACTTCTCATTGATGTTAATTTGTCTCTTTCTGTTTGCTTTGTAGATGCCGTTGTTCTGAACGACAGACTTTAATGTCCTGTAAAAATTGCATCTTTTATGACCTGGGGCATTTCTCTGAAACAAAGCAGAAAATGGTCTTTTAAAACACTTTTGTATTAGGTTCAAAATCAAAATCATCATTAAAGTAGTAGCCTACAACTGAAATACATACAGGATATAAGATGAACTTCAACTCTGCTTCATATGAACTTTTTGATTGTTCAACCCCCTCAGTGAGGCATCTTTCAAAAGCCTCATAAGCCTCTTCCATGGGCCTTTTGACTTTATCAAGTTCCCGCCTCATGTTTTCTTCAAGCTCTCTGCACACCTCTGTTTTTTTTCCAGCCTGAAATCAAACACACATTTCTTCATGACATCCTGTTGTTCTTGAGTATATGGTATTTAAAGCAGAAGTAAGCGATCCGGTCATTTGGCTAGCTTCCTGTCAGCCGATGGAGTTAGCAGTCCCCGCCCTCGTCCCTATACGTCACCACATTCACGCGCATCCCTTGGCTGCACACACAGAGAGGACCGCCCCTTTATGCCGTTCTCGCTCCTCATTGGATAAAGGTTGTAGGATACAAGGAAAGTTTTCTCCTCGGCTTACAGCAGAGCAGAGTGACTGACAGACAGGGCCGGTTCTAGGCAGGCATATATGAGGGGGCAGTCAGAAATGTGAAGGGGGCATCATGTGAACACATCATGCTCCAGCACTTTTTTTTCTCCGTGCTTATAGTAACTTCATTGAATTGGGTTGTTGACTATGTGTCCAACCCCAACCTGGAGAAGCGGATTGCACTTTGTCAGGCCTCTACCTTCAGACCCTCTTGCCCCTGCGTAGAGCCGGCCCTGCTGACAGACCCGTGTTTCAGACCAAACACTCTATGTAAGTGATTGCTATCGGAAGATATAACTATTTAAGACTTATATTAACACAAACATTCCGCTTACTTCTGCTTTAATTACTGTTGTTACAGAGCCTCTCTAAAGTAACCCAGCATCAGTTAACCAACAACCTTGATGGACAGATTTTCTGTAGCTGTGACATTACAACCTTATTTAAAGCAGAAGTAAGCGTAATGTTTGTGTTAATATAAGTCTTAAATAGTTCTATCTTCCGACAGCAATCACTTATATAGAGTGTTTGGTCTGAAACACAGGTCTGTCAGTCACTCTGCTCTGCTCTGAGCCGAGGAGAAAACGTTCCTTGTATCCTACAACCTTTATCCAATGAGGAGAGAGAACGGCATAAAGGGGCGGTCCTCTCTGCGTGTGCAGCCAAGGGATGCGCGCGAATGAATGTGGTGACGCAGGGACGAGGGCGGGGACTGCTAACTCCATCTGCTGACAGGAAGTTAGCCAAAACCACCGGATCGCTTACTTCTGCTTTAAAGGTCCAGTGTATAATATTTATATTAATATAGGTTTATTGGCAATATCTGAATATACTACCCATGAATATAAGTGTATAATCGCTATAAAATAAAATTTGTTTGGTTTTCGTAGCCTTATAGGTCTTCTTTTATATGTACATTGTGATGGTTGTGCTTTAGAGAGTATGGCAATCTTGCACCGCCATGTTTGTACAGCAGCCCGAACGTAAAATCCAGCCAGCAAGAGAGCATGTTTCACGAGTTTCGCATTCATAAATACACCAACGAAGAGGAAGACGGAAGGAAAGAAGGAGTAGGAAATAGCAGACATACTGTATCATAAAATGGTTTAGATCTTAACCATGCTCTTGCTCCATGCTCCTGAAATACTCCCAGTCATCATAGTCGTGGTAAAGTTTTTTTGTCCTTGGAGCGAGTGAGTGAGCGCTGCAATGTAGAATCTGAATGCTAGATATCACGGTTTTCCCCCATTTAATACACTGGACCTTTAAAGGGATAGTTCCTCTAGACTTTTGACATGAAGTTGTCTATGCAGTGAGTTTCCTCCCACTGCGTCCTGTGAGCAGAGTACCGGCCTGGTTTTGGTGTTGACTAAGTTAGTTCGGCTAGTTGGCTGGGGTCACAAAAATAAAGCATTTTGCTTCTCAAAACAATATGCGTTCAAAAGAGGTAGGTACATTTGCATCACAAAACCGTTGTCGCTATTTTCCCTCCCTTCGTATCACTGCGCGCTGCAGCCTGTCGACTGTGCACGTTTCCATCACCTGTTTCACGGTGTTTACTGTTTGGATAGTTAATGTAAACATGTCTGACTATGACGTGATGAAGACATAAGTTTTCATGTTTGGAATTACTGGCACAAGACTAACGCCGCCCGCTGTTAGGGAGACTTTGCATCTCGCGCAAGCGCAGAACGTACAGGCTGCTGTGTAGTCGGCAGTCTCGACAGTAGTCAGCGGTGTGTTTCACTGCTTCCTCCTGACTGTGGCCGACAAGAGGTGACAGACTTGTCGGACAAAAGGCCGTCGGGGTAGGGTCGCGTCGAGGCGGTGTGTGGGGGCCTACGGCCAAGGCAGACGGGGTGTCTCGGTCTCGCTGACTTGTGGCGCATCGGGACCTTGCGTCTGCCTCGGCCATTTTATGACGGCTCTTCCTCCGCCGCTAGGCGGTGATCGGCCCCAAGCTGCGAACTCCCCGTGGCTGGTGGGAATCACATCACTGTGTTTTTCAGTCACGTAATGGAGATACCGGTAATAACTTCTTTCTCCCATAATGTTGTTATTATTATTTTGTTTTTCCTGGTTTAGCAAAACTTGGCCACTTGGCCAACTTGTTGTCATAGCATTTGAGCATAGTTTATTTCCTTATCAATCTTAAAGGGATAGTTCAACATTTTGGCAAATTGGCCCATTGCCATAATTGCTATAGTCATAGCAGTAGGTTCATTACCTTTAATTGTAGGTGTAAGCTATTTTTAGTACAGCGGAGCGCAGCAGCTGGCTGCTCAGAGCTACGCTATGGAGGCTAAGGGAATTTCTTGGTTTCCCTCATTAAACTCATCAAATACAAAATCCCAAAACTCCACAGCGCTTTTGTAGACAAGTTGTGAGCTGCACAACCACCACGCTATGAGATAATGACGGAACGATACGAAACGGAGCCGTTTTCGAGGTAAATTCATACAAAACCGCTGATGCGCGTTGCGTTCAGGGACAGTTTTTCAGCAAGCAGTCTCTGTATTTACCCTGTATTTACCTCGAAAACGGCTCCGTTTCGTATCGTTCCGTCATTATCTCATACCGTGGTGGTTGTGCAGGTCACAACTTGTCTACAAAAGCGCTGTGGAGTTTTGGGATGTTGAATTTGATGAGTTTAATGAGGGAAACCAAGAAATTCCCTTAGCCTCCATAGTGTAGCTCTGAGCAGCCAGCTGCTGCGCTCCGCCGTACTGAAAATAGCTTACACCTACAATTAAAGGTAATGAACCTACTGCTATGACTATAGCGATTATGGCAATGGGCCAATTTGCCAAAATGTTCAACTATCCCTTTAATACTTTCTGGAAATATTAATGACAATACAGATGATTAAATAAAATGAAATTCTAAATGAAGTTTTATGACTAGAACGTACCACTTCCCTGCATCTGGCCCCTTGAATCAGAGAGAGAATCTCATATGCTCCAGACACATAGTTTAATGTCACTGAGTGATAGGCATTCAGAGTTTGCAGAGATTCCTGAAGTTTTGGTATTTCTGTGAAATTTAAAACAGTTTGTATTTTACATCTTAACGTTACATAATTTTTGACACATTCAGTCTGTTTGTCTTTCTTGTATATATTGTATATTTCAGTGACACATTTTCTGTCATGGAGTCTTCACCTACCTGTGTCGTCTCGTTGTAGATATTTTCTTTTCAGAAACTCTTTGGAGCTCACTGTGAACACTTGGAAACACTCTTCACTGAAGTGTTTCTGAAAAATCAGAATGGGTTTTGATTTTAACGTCAGGCCATCAGTCTCAGCTTTTTTCTGTGTCCATATAACTCACCTTAATCTTTTTGTCTTTTCTGAATTCTGACATCACTGTTTTCTTGGCTTTCAGATTTCTCTTCAGTATGAGATCACGAACAGCAGCTGCTCGACTGAAAAAAGATTTGAAAAGTGAAGAAGTGGCACCTCATCCAGTGTTTGGAAAAAACACTCCCATCTCAGTCATTATCGAAGCTGATGTCTACCTGTTTTTTTTTTTTGGTTGGATATCATCTCTCTCTCTCTCTCTCTCTCTCTCGTTTGAGTTTTTGCCCACAGCATTCATTACTGTCTTATTATGGTTTATTCAACTATGGATGGACGTAAATTACTTACAGATCATCTGAATCTTCAATATGGTCAGACTTGGTGCAGATAAAGTGAATGCACTGACATTCGCCACCATTTCCCATGAGGCTACAGGCATCCTCCAGGATCTCCCAAGCTTCTCTCTCTGATGCTGCCCGATCAATATCTGTCACAATCCACACAGTGGAACAACTTCCTACAAGCTGCAGAAGCATAACAAGATAATTATGAGAAATTGATTCAATGCTCAATGCCACAGTTTCCAGATAAGACAGTAAAACAGCATAAACAGCAGTCTATGGGAATAAATTACCTCTTTCCACATTTTGTCTCTGCTCTTGTTACCATCTCCATTTCCAGGAAGATCCACAAGTGTGACATGCTGGAGAAGTTCATTACCAGGCACCTTGACAGTCACACACTTCACCAGTGGCCAGTACCACCTCTTGATTACATTGCCTTGTCCCACTTCCAAGTCGCTTCTTGTGTATTTGACACATTTTGCAGATAGTTCTTTGGCCTGTGATAAATAATAAAGTAAGGTAAGACAATGCAAATTGATCTTTATTTTGATGCACATTCAAAGTGCCTCGCAAATTGCATAAAATAATCGGAATCTGACAGGATCTGATACATGTCAACACCAACTGTTCTTGGAGGTTCATATGAGTCTAACATGTAAAAATAAAAGATTTTTAAAAAAGATTAAAAAAAAAAAAAAAAAATCCTCACACAGTTTTTATTTATTTATTTTGAAGTCCCATACATGCCTGTTCAGGAAATAGGTGAAATAGGTATAACACCTTTTCAAGAACTTATTTTTCAGATGATAAAAGGCTTAAACTATGACTGATTTGATGTAACTATTAAAACCTTGAACCTGTTTTATTGTTAAATACTCAAGGTGTATGTGACTTGCTTAACTCCTACTTACTGATTCACATGTCAAAATCTTCTTCCTGCATTGGAGAAACTCTGGGATTTCTCTGAAATGTTTGTCCTCCATGAGGTTTTTAGTTGACATGTTTCTCCATTCTTCTCCATACAGAGCTGTCAGCTTTTCACAATAATAATAATAATAATCATAATCATCATCATCATCATCATCAACATCATCATCATCATCATCATCATCATCTGTCTTCCCCTGAGCTGCATCATCCCTAATGATATGCTCCAAGGGCCACAATTCATCTTCCCACTCCTAAAAAACAGAAATGATTATGTTGAATTCCATTCACTTAAATGTCAAATAATGTACCTAACAATCATTCTTTTGCAGCTAAACTGTACATTTTCAAATAGTTTCAAGTGAAGACAGATGATGTACTATACCTCTTTTGTGATGAACTCAATTTCTGCCTCATACTTTGTGTTGACCTTGTTCGCCTCCACTTTAATCATGACTGAGGTACATGCACTGACACTTCCAGAGGGCAGAAGGTTCTTCACTCCAATGACGGCATTTATCAGAGAGCTCTTTCCAGCTCCGGTTTTACCAAACACACCGACCAGCTCCCTCTTGTCTGTGTCCAGATCACGGATTTTAGACCTGGTGCAAGAGTTTAAATGTGGTTTTGATTCCATTATGTTTCTAATGACTAATAACATGTAAGGGGCTGCTCATGACAATTACCACATAATTATCACCATACTTTGACTTACAGTAATTCAGCTCATTTCTTTATCATTATAATTTTCATCCCACATCTCACAAGTTACAACATCTCTTTTTTGCATCTTCCACATTCATCAGCAGTAGCAGAGTGGTAATTGTGAGGGTCAGAGGAATTCCCAGTGGTGTGTTGGCGTTTTGGTTTGGTAATTACAACAAACTAAGATAGGTAATATAACAAATAATATGAGAAAAGACTCAGTCATTCTGTGAGCTTGTGAGTGACGGTCAGGATAGTTTCATATGAACAGGACTGAATTACCACTGATGAAAAGGACTGAATTTCACTGCTTCCATTTCCAGTGGGTTGTGACGTGCAAGAAAATAGAAAACTTAAAGGGAGAGTTCACCCAAAATTCAAATTTCACTCATTATCTATTCACCCTCATGTCAACTAAGAGTTGGGAGAAGTTTCAGAGTCCTCCGTGCCTCCTCGGAGTTACAGGAGGGTGGTGTCCGTGCAGCAGTGCATGTCCTGATGGTATGGGGCTCACTTTTCTTCGTCCAAAAAGACACACCAAAAACCATCCAAATACCTCCATAGTGCTCGTCTGTAATGTCCCTCTTGTATTAAAGCCCTGACATGATAAATTGTTCCGAAAAAAAATCTATATTTTAAGCTCGTTTGTAGCGAAAGCTCCCAGTGTCTCAGTTCACTGCTCTGCCGGTGATTTGCACTGACACAGGCAGGGTGTCAGTGCAAATCGCGCGAGATTTGAGACTGAGACACTGGGAGCTTTCGCTACAAACAAGCTTAAAATATAGACTTGTTTAATTTTTTGGGGAACAATTTCTCATGTCAGGGCTTCAATAGAAGAGGGACATTACAGACGAGCACTATGGAGCAGTGACGGCTGGTATCAATGGGCTAGTGGGGCTAAGCCCTCCCTGCATTACACAACAAAAGATGAGGAAAAAATATTATATATAGCCTATATTATATTCTCTAAATAACATACAAAAGATTGTTCTAAGTCTTAGTAAAATCGGAACTGGCAACAATATTAAATAGTTTCAAGAAAAACACAGGATATCTCTACATGGGCTAATTTTAATCAGCCCGAGCTCACCGAGTCTGCTCTCATTCATTTTCCGACTGTGGATGATTGACAGGTGCCATGTCCCGCCCTCGCCATTGACCGACTGTTGGGGCTAATTTCATTCAGCCCACAGGCCGAGCGGTTCTGACCAATCAGCAGCGGGCTGACGCAGGGTCAGTGATTGACAGGCGTCATGTCCCGCCCCCTTGGTTAACTTGTCATTGGGGCTAGTTTCATTTAGCCCAACACCGCTGTTTTCAGACCAATGACAGGAACCGGAGGAAAAGTAGTGTTGTTGTGGGATGGAGAAGACAAAACAGCGGCGCTAGGCGCTAGCATCACAGGTAGCAGCATACTTTACTGCTCTAAACTCTTTGCTAACATGAACGAAGTGGAGAATCTAGTTTCTAAACTCATCGGGAGCACCAGACTTAAATGACATGGCGATAACAGACCAGAAAGGCCGTCGATATGAGCTGCATATATCGTCTTTTTAATTTATTTATTTATTTTTTAATTGAGCAATATCGTCGGGTGTGTGTGCGTGCGTGCGTGTGTGTAAGTGTTTGTGCGCGCGCGTGTGTGTGTGTGTGTGTGTGTGTGCGTGCGTCTGTGTGTGTGCGCGTGCGTGCGTGAGAGAGGGAGAGAGAGAGAGAGAGACTGTGTGTGTATGTGTGAGATAACCAGGTGAAGTTTTTTTGTTTTTGTTTTGGACTAGACCCTTACTTAATGCAGTGTGTAGGCCTAGTTAGTTGCTATACTTTTGTGAGATGGGATAACCCTAACTTTTAGCTGTGTTAACCATTTAATGGGTATAATTCATTTATTAGCCCACCCAACTAATTTGACCACCAGCCGCCACTGCTATGGAGGTATTTGGATGGTTTTTGGTGTGTCTTTTTGGACAAGGAAAAGTGAGCCCCGATTACGACTGTCATATGGACATGCAGTGCTGCACGGAGCCCCCCTGTAACTCAGAGAAGCCACGGAGGACTCTGAAACTTTTCCCAACTCTTAGTCGACATGAGGGTGAGTAGATAATGAGTGAAATTTGAATTTTGGGTGAACTATCACTTTAACACTTACTTGAGGAAAGCATTGAGCTTTGTGTTTTCTTCCCTATGTAGTCTGTGTTGAACAAGCTCCATTATCTTTTTTGTATCAGTGAGTATGGCATTCTCTGTCAGAGAAAAAGTTAAAAATTATTAAAGGAGACATATTATGCCCCCTTTTCCCCAAATTGAAATAATTCCCAAGTGTCTTAAACAAGAACCATGAGCAGTTTTTCTATTAACTCTTTCGCGACCACACTAATTCCTCAGCACATCCACTCAGGACCACATGTTTTTGGCTATTTGTTTACCTTTTTCTCATGTCGAACCGAACTCTGTACATCACCTATAACCAAACGGTTTTCACGTGGTTGAAGAGTGACTTTCCAACGTGCTCCTCGAAAAAACGGCGAGTTTTTCCGCGGTTTCGTTCATGAGTACGAAGTAGAAGAAGAGAGCTGGGTTTCTCCAAAAACGGAGCTCCCGCTCTAATTTCAGAGAAAAATGCACTTGCAGTGTGGCGTCTCCCAAATAATTTCTACGGCTAAATAAATATATTTGTAGGCAAATCTGGGGGGTGTGGCAGCGTGGAGTGCAGCAGTGTGGGTCTCTGGCTGCAGCGCAGCAGCTCCGTGACACTCCTGTGTGACTGGCCGCCGGTGGGTGCTTCGGGGCGGGGGCGGCCGGCTCACAGCACCCACTGCACAGCGCCCGCTCCGCTGCACCGTGAAAACAGCAGTGATAACGGGCTTTCAGATCCGAGTCTCCAAACCAGAAACGTTTGTAACAGCACCGGAAAAAGTCGCCATATTTGTCGTCGGTCGTTTTTGTCAAAAGTCGCCAAGAGGGTTTGGAAAGTCGCCAGATTCAGTGAGAAAGTCGCAACACAGTAGCCGACAGCCGCACAGCGCTGCACGCTGTCCCCAGAGCAGCGTTCAAGGAGACCGATTACTCAAACAAAACCAAGATCACACAGTTTATAAAAAACATTATGTTTTGATTTTAGTTTAAAACAGTTTTACATATAAGAGGACTACCATATTCACACACACATGGTACCTCAGAGTGTCTGTTATCGTAATCTGTAAAAAAAACGGTTTTGACAAGTTAACTCATCAATGGTCGTGAACGTTCGGCAGGCTGTGACAAGTTTACTCGTCAATGGTCGCGAAAGAGTTAAACACAATGAGGTCAATTGGTTTATACTGTTTATATTTATAAATGTTTATATTCATAAGTGTCCATAACAACATGAAAAACATCCAGAACATGTTATGGAGCTAAGCGAGCGCATCCTCTCACTCCACCTTTCTTCACCTAATTCATCCAATCACGGTCTGCCATCCTCTCTCTCTTCTACCAATCAGTCATTAGCTGTCATATTTAAAAGTGCTATCTTTTTCTGCTGTCATCCAGCTGTCATTTCAGCAAAACTCTCAGCCCACCTCCACCCCTGCACCACTTCCATCAAGACCGTCTTCATCTAGATCTTCAACCAAGAAGATCCCTCATCACGCGGCGTCATGCTACCACCACCACCATTGTCTAGGTCCGGGGGGTGGGGTATATCTTCTTCAGTTCACTCAGCTGGTCTCCTAAGCACCAAAGTTATTTTTGTGCACAATAAATGTAATTTCATCTTCATCTTCAAGTACCTGTCTCTCTTTGACACCAAATTAATCTGTCCCGATTGAAAAGTTATAGATGTCTGCTTTTATGATGTAAATTGAGGGCATTACATCTGCTGTTGACTGTTTGACATGTTCTGATGAGACACTGACCAACCAGGGAGAAAGTATTTTCTGTGGCCAAGGTACAGAGAATGTGTAATATATAAGGAAAATGTTCAATAGTTACATATGGCTGTATGTTTACATTGTTTATACAGTAATTACCTGCATATGCTCCCAGTCTTTTGTCGCATCTTCGTTTACTGGCTGGTGACTGAAAGCTGCTTGACTCCGCCTGAAGATCCAACGTTCTCTTTCCTGTCTCACCTGTATTACTTGTGCCACTGGTGGAGGGCAATACCTGAGGATGATCATAAATATTTCACCGCTAAAACATTGTTTCATTAAGAAATTATAAGGTGTGGTTAATATCACACAGTCAGGTACTATCCATAGACTGTAAAAAGAATGGACGGGGATCAGACAGAGCATAAACCAGTCGCCCCGCTCTTATCCGCGGTGCAAGAAACACACACAGTCATGTCACAGCCGCCCACCGCAGAGTGTGAGTCTGCCGAGGCAGACGAGGTGTCTGGCTGACCTGAGCACCGCGGAGGACAGCGAGTATATTATTATATATTAAGACTGTCGCTTCTTTTGTTTTTCAATCGTCAGTGTTGTTTGATCTTTTGATCCCAGTCTCATATGAGAGCAGAGTGGAGCAGAGCTTTGTTTTGGTACGTGATATGAGACGCGACCGGCGCGATGACGTGGTGGCACGTAACGTTCAGCGTTACCACGTAAATTAGCGGGTTGACCCGGGTCTGGCGTTCCCACTGCAAGCCGATCGGAGCCGAGCTGATTAAAGTCGTTCAATGGGAAAGGGGCCAAATGCCGATTGTTAGCGGGTCGACCCGCGTTTAAAAAACCTGCGTCGACCCACTAACAATCAGCATTTGGCCCCTTTCCCATTGACCAAAATGAGCCGAGTCTGACCCCCCGCTGAGGGATCAGACAGAGCATAAACCAGTCGCCCCGCTCTCATCCGCGGTGCAAGAAACACGTGTCATGCCACAGCCGCCCGCCGCGGAGTGTCCGTCCGCTGAGGCAGATGAGGCGTCTGCTGACCTGCTGCGGAGCACCAGGACCGCGGAGGACAACGAGTCTGCCGTGGCCGTGACGGACGTCTGCGGCACAACACGTCGGTTCCAGGGTGCCATTCCGAAGGGCCGCCACTCCGAACGTTTACTTTAATTTGTCGGAATGCCGACCCTTAATTATTTATGGGAAAAGGGTGCCATTACGAACCTGAAAGAAAGGGTGCCATTCCGAACCTGAAAAAATCTTGAATGGTTTGGCACAGAGTAAACAAGCCTAATTGTGGTGGTAGCGTAGTGGTCAGAGCATCTGCTTTTGACACGGTGGATCAGGGTTCGACTCCCGGGGGAGATACTAACTGCGATTTTATTGGCCTCTACCTAACCTTTTTACTAAACTT
Organism: Trachurus japonicus; assembly: GCF_045865225.1. Lineage (NCBI taxonomy): Eukaryota > Metazoa > Chordata > Actinopteri > Carangiformes > Carangidae > Trachurus > Trachurus japonicus. The sequence continues at coordinate 16,517,039 of NC_140914.1, read as the reverse complement.
AACCAACTCCTTTCTACATTGCCTAAACCTAACCAAAGCACAGAGCAAGGACATTTATTTTCAGCAGGAGTGCCGCGGCTGCATCAGACCATGGATGTAATGCATCAGACTCGCACCTGGGTGAAACTTTGGAGGCGGAGGGGGAGGGGGAGGGGGAGGGGCCGGTCGGGCGCTGTCCCCGCGGCGCGTCGTGTCAAGCCGGGCAGGAAGTCAAACCACGAGAGAATCCGGTCAATTTTCAAAATAAAACACATTCGGAACGGCGGCCCCTCGGGAAGTTCGAAATGACGGACCTTTGGGAATTTTCGGACTGGCAGACCGTCGGAATGGCGGTCCTTCGGAATGGCGGTCGCCCCCCAACACGTCAGTTAAACACACAGTCGCTTTCTTTTGTTTTTTGTTTTTGGTCAGTGTTCTTTGATCTTTTGATCCCAGTCTGGAATGAGAGCAGAGCTTTGTTTTGGTACGTGATATGAGACGTGACCGGCACGATGACATAGCGTCACGTAACGCTCAGCGTCATCATGTAAATTAGCGGGTTGACCCGGGTCTGGCGTTCCCACTGCAAGCCGATCGGAGCTGAGCCGATTGAAGGCGATTTTAACCCGCGTCACTTGCCGAGTCGTTTGACCCGTGCGCCTTTCCCACTGCCACCAAAAGCCGATTGTTAGCGGGTCTAAACGGGTTTTTTGACCAGTGGGAAAGGGGTATGCCTATAAGAGTAACCCGCTAAATGACAGCACACGCAAACCACAGTATTTAAATTAGGGTTTTGTGCGTGGTAATCGTTTCCGCCATGGAGAGTGTGGACAGGACAGAGAGCTGGATGGCCGCATGAAATTTGATCTAATGGATTAATAGAGAGCACAGGTGGGACACTCAGGCCCAACTGACCAGAGGGATCAAAGACGGGGTGAAGGCAGAGGTGACGTCAGTCCCGGTCCTGGAGCTAAGCAGCCACATAGGCTACTGGAGAGGGAGGAGAGGAAAGGGGCGCACAGAAGGAGAGACGTGCTTAAATGACTTTTAACACACCTCAAAAACTGCTACAGTTTGCTTGAATGACCCGGATGTGAGGAAATGCAGAGATAAGAGCTTTTGCCCTGGCAGGCAGGTATTAAAGCAGAACTATGCAGGATTTCGGCTGTAATTATTGTGGCTCAGAGTCACTGTGATGGTTGAGTGACCTGTTATGAAGTGAATGGGGTCTAGGCCAATGCGCTCACCCCCCCCACTGGCTGAAAACCGCACTTGCAAGATCAGTCGTCCGTCTCGGTGTTACAAATCTCGTCAATGGATAGAAGTATCGCGAGAAACTGCCTTACGGCAGTACGAGATAAGAACGCATATGACGTCATGCATGTCACGAATCGTGATTGGTTTGAGTTCGGAAAGTCGGAGGAAACCATGGAAACATGAAATGTTTACTGATGAAGTTCAGCTTGTGGCTAACAGGGAGCTAATGCTAACACAGATACACACACAATGGGTCTTTTATAAGATAATGTAATACATCATGACACACACACACACACCTTCGCGTTTTGGAACCTTTATTCCTGTGTGTGTATGTCTGTGTCTTTGTGCCTGTGTGTGGCTGTATTAGCGTTAGCGTTAGCTCCGTGTTAGCATAGCGTTAGCTCGGTGTTAGCCTTAGCTCCGTGTTAGCAAAGATATTCAATAAATGGAAAGATACTCCATGAGCGGCTGCTCCAATGATATGAAATGGTATACACTTCCTGTCTCTCTAAGTGGGCGTGGCCAACCGTCACCCCACCTCGTCTGTGAACGTGTGTGTGGATTTATACAATTTTTAGGTAGATGAAAGTGAGATATTTATATTTTCTTATGATAACATTAAATATTTACACTACTAACAGTAATATTTAGCATGCCAAAAATAATTTAAATCATTTTCACGGGAGTTCGCGGCCGTTTGTTTGACGTTGCCTAGGAGATCTGTGCCAAATCTCGCGAGAGTGTGTCGTAGAGACAGAGACAGGTCTTGAACAAAGTGGATTTTCTCCGGATCTCTCCGTCTGAAAATTACCATTTTGGTGTCAAACTGTTCAGAAGAGATGTGGCTTGTGAAAAATGAGTCCAAAATTTGCTTCAGTGACCGTGGGGAGAAAGGCCCGATCATAATCGGTGTTCACATTAAATTGTCCCATAGGAATCAATACACTCCAGGCTGCCTCTGGTCTCTCTAAAGGGGCGTGGCCGTGCAGAAGCCCACGTGACATGCATACAGGAAGCCAGTGTTGCCAACTTGGCGACTTTGTCGCTAAATCTGGCGACTTTCCAACCCCTCTTGGTGACTTTTTTTGTCAAAAGCGACTAGCGACAAATCTAGCGACTTTTTCCCGTGATATTACAAACGTTTCTGGAGCTGAAATCACGTTATCACAGCTGTTTTCAACAGGAGGAGGAGGTGGCGGCGGCGAGTTTTTTTTTTTTTTTTTACGACAGTGACATGTGCCTACCAGAACTGTGTGGGGGAGCTCCGGAGAGGGAAAAAAAGAGAAACCAACGAAGGAGCGAGCTATTTCCGGCCGACCTGCATAGTTCTGCTTTAAATCAATAAAAGAAAAAAAGTTGTGCCAAACAATACTTGCCATTCAAACGTATAAAGACGCAAAAACTTCCACCGCAATCTGTTTCAGGTTTGGTAAATCACATTGCGTGCGCTAAATACATCTATTTGCATCTACTCCTCCCAATATTTTGCACGTTCTGGCCGAAATGCCAATATTTGCATATTCATCAAGGCAAATGAACGCGCTAAATGCATCGTGTATGCTTTTTTGCCCGTTTGAGACGCAATCCTCAGTGCACCCGGTTAGTAGATCAACTTGCTCATTTTTTTGCAGGTGACATCAAGTTTGCACACGTTTTTATACAAGCAAACCTTTAGTAGATCAGGCCTGATTATTTTCATCTCTTTTTTTCATTGTTTTCCTCAGTCAACAACACAGCGAGACAATTGTTCAGTCATAACTTCCTAACTCAGGATACTTCATTGCAAGTGCATAAGAACAGAAACATTATATACCTGTAAAGCTATGTGTTGTTCTTACCTGAGACGAGTCAGTTGCTTCAACACGCCTCTGTTGGCACAGAAGATAAAATGTAACTTGTAAATATTCAGAAAATAAAATCTAATCCCTCTGTTGAACTGCTCGACTCCCCCTGAAGATCCAACTTTCTCTTTCCTGTCTCACCTGTATTATTTGTGCCACTGGTAGAGGGCAATACCTGAACAATGTTTGATTTAGACATTACATTCACACAGGCTTCATCCTTTAACAGAGCTCTGAACACACATTAACAGTGATACTTTAATTTGTGTCTCCATCAGATCTGGGATGAGTCTGAAAAAACCTCTGCAGAGTCCAGAAAAAGTGAATTCATCATTCATCATGATGATTCATTATCAGCATTTTCCTCAACAACATGATGAAGCGAGACAATGTTCAGTCATGACTTCCTAACTCAGGATACGTCATTGCCTTAAATTCATATGCATGAGAACAGAGAAAAGTTAAACCATTATATACATGTAAAACTCTGTTGTTCTTACCTGAGCAGAGTCAGCTGCTTCTACGCGCTTCTGTTGAAACAGCAGATAAAGTGTGAATATTTAGATCAATTACAATAAATGTCTTAAATAACATCAAACTATAATAAACTGCCATCGAGAAGATGGCCAAAGACAGACAGAAGTGGAGGGACTTTGTTGCTGCCCTATGCGCCATCCGGCGTAATGGGGATAAGTAAGTAAGTAATAATAAACTGCATTCAACTTACATGAGGAGAAGAAACGACTGTTTCCTGATGTGTGGTCTGTTGCTCTGCCTGGTGACAAACAGAAAGTAATTGCTTAATTATTTGCATTATCAATAGCAGTAAATAGATGTATTTTTAAAGTTCTAGTGAATGCCACAAGTTTATTTGTGGCTGTCATCAGGACTGTAAACAGCTGTAACTGTAACAGTATGAAGTTAAATTTAGTAGAAAGTACCTTTACAGTGCAGAACATTGCCTTTAACAATTTGAGCCTCTTCTTAAATTTTGACCTTGGTCCCACTTGTGTGATCAGGTTATCAATATCCTGATCATTAAGACAGTATAGACTTTCTGCATCAATGCCTTGATCTGTAATTAACAACAAATATTCAAATGAATAACAGTCATGCAAAAACAAGTCATTTAACCTATTGCACAGGTCTGGAGTGAAACAGATGCAGGAACAGCTGCTTATTTTAACTGTAAGAATATGTCAGACAAACTCAGAGAACAGTATTTGTCACTTGAATCAATGCTTTTTGTTCCTGATCTTTAAAATCTATCTAATCTTGGTAACTATATAATATGGTTATGATCAGACAGTGATATTGATCATCTTACTGCATGAACAACATTTGCCTTGTTTATTTGTTTATAAGTTTATTTGAAAACAGGGACAGTGCACATTAATAACATCACTGTAAATGCGCCAGAATTAGCCAAGAGGCTATTTTTCATCTGTAGTCCCCAGACGGATGTTAAAAAGTCACCCTAAAAACAGAATATTTAACGCTCAATGTTGTATCCAAAGTCAACAAAATATTTGTTGACACTCCTGAAACCAGTACACAGTAGACTTTACCGTGGCACAAAGTTGCAACATTTTTGCACGAGTCAGAAGACAGAGTATACTTGGACATTTCTACATTAACATAGAAACACTGTAAAATCTTACCTTTAAATGTCTCTATCAACTCACTGAGACCCCATTCAGTTAATTTGAGATGAACAAACTCGTCCATGTTAAAGAACAGAAACTGAAAGTTAAAGAACATATAAGAACAATATTTAATCAATTATTAATGGTAGACATTTCGAGATATGAAAAATCAACTGTTCATTAAGCTGTGTATTCGTTAAGATTAAGTAGGTGACTCAGGAACCTCCACTATCACAACAAGTCAGCTCGTTCCACTGTAAAATGTACAGTGCATGTCTGGACCAGCTGCATATAGACGAACAATTTATGTTAAGATAAAATTAAAACACTTTTTAATGTCCAGATCCATAGAGTTAAGATGAAATCAGAATATTCACATCTTTCCTCATACAGTATGTCAGTGCCTATTTAAAACAAATGTTGAAGATTTCGCTTCATAAAAACACGGACTGAAGAGTCAGAAAACAGTCAAATCACAGTTAGAAAACAGAGGTGTTATTTTGAGTGTACATTCAGATAGGATTAAGTTTCAGGTCAGTTTCAGGGATATGTATCTACACTGAGAACGTGTTCTAAAAATACAAATAACATAACAGAGAGAAACAACACTATAGACCTCTACATGTAGAGGTCTATAGTGTTGTTTTGTCCTACTGCGGCTGCCTAATTTACTGTAGTAGGTGATCATAAATGTCATGCATTGAAGTTAGTGTACTCACATTTTTTCTGATCCTCTTCACCACACATACATGTCTCCACTGGTGCCTGATCTACACTGAATCCTTTGTCTTATTCAGTCTCCACCTCTCACCTGCCTTCTCCCCTCCCCATTGACAGAGCAGGCGCAGCAACTGAACAAAGTAATAGACATTAGTTGTACATTTGTACACTGTTACTAAGATCCGAAGTACAGTGATGATGAACTAAAACTTTGAATCGTTGCATCATTATTCAGTTGCAGGGCAAGGCAAGGCAAGGCAAGGCAATTTTATTTGTATAGCCCGTTTTTACAAACAGTTTGTCTCAAACTCAGGGTATTTTTTTTCTGTCAAGCAAGTACTATATATTTTCAACCGAGTTTATTTGCTGTAGGCGTATTTTTACTTTGAGGTATTCGTATCTGTGAACATTGTAAATATTCATGCAATGTCTTTAATTACTGCAACTTCATGAATTCCCAATGTTCAGTCAAATACAGTGCATTCAGGCTCCCGCAGGTTCAATGATTGTAGATGTTTAAACATGCATTGCTCTAGTAATTTTCCTATTTAACCATCATCTACTCTGTCTGTTGGCTCCTTCTTTAGGCTATTTTTAAGTTATTTAGGTTATTTCTGGGACATTTTGCTTTTACTGAGATAGGACAGTGGAGAGTGAAATGAACATGCCATGAACTCCGCAACTCTGTTAGCCCCACATTATCAGTACCTAACACTCCATAACCCCCACGCTAGCCATGTTAGTTATTACTGTCTGTTTTAGCTATATCTTTTTTTTCTTTCTTTCTTGAATATTGATGACTCGAAATTAAGCCATGATAAAACAGCGCTCCATTTATCACTTGCAGTGCATTCAGAAGATGATTAATCAAGGCATGGATGAACAGGTTAACTATAGTACAGTTCATATGAGGCCATGTTGAAGCAGCCTGGGAGTGCTGCCAGGAAAGATCACCTCATATTTATCAGATCACTTCCTGGTGACTGATGTATGCAGTCATGACACAGACGCAAATTCATGTGTGATATTCTGCTGCCACTCCCCATGTGCAATACCCCCCCATTCCCCACACTCACACCATCTTTTAAACTATTATTTATATTATGTGTTTTCATGTGTCCTAATTTCATTATAGTTTATTTTAATAGTTGTGTTTCTTTTATTGCACTGACCTGAACTAGAACCTTGAATTTTGTCATGTTAATGCACTGTCTGTTAATATGATGACGATAAAGCTTCTACACTGATATAACTGAGTGAAATCAATTGACAGATCATTTTCATGGATATGTCATGATTGAATGATCCACATTCAGTATGCAATAGTACAGTATGCACTCATATTTATTGCTGATTAATATTTTTTCTATTCAACATACATCATCATATTATTACATTGGTACATACGTTACTACATTGGTCTCTTGTTGATAGAAGGTGAAGTATTAGAGACATACAGTGCAGGATTTGCTTCTGCTACATGCAGCGCTTTCCACTCAAAAGAGAAACCTGTTAAGTTGTAGCATACACTATACTATACCAAAAACATTTTTACCTTTAGATTTGTTTCAGAATACTTTTAAGAATTAAAACAATAAAAAGTAGGGTAACCCTTTCTTTTACAGTCCCCTAATTACTGTGTATTTACTGTGTAAATACAAGGTAATAGAAAGAAATTACAAGGTAACTAACACTGGTAAAATGATGGTAACTACAGAGTAAATACTAACTAATTGCCTTGAAATATCTCAACTATTACTAAAGAACAACACTGCATTAATGGGTAATTACTACCGTCATTATGAAGGTAACAACAGTAAAATAATAACGCAATTACAATGTAAAAGGAGAGAAATTACATCCCATTTACCTGGTAGTATAATCCAATATCTCACCTGTCCATCGTGTTACTAAGTTATTGAGCTGTTTTGGCTGGTAATAACTTTGCTCATTCATTTATCATGCATGATTTTATTTAGTACTTACCTGGCAAATATGCCATCAGAGTCGTCTTGTTAATTAAACCTTCTGTAGTGTTACCAGGTAAAACCTGTATATTTACCAAGCAAATAAGATGAAAGTGTGCTGTAAAAGAAAGCGTGGCTTCTTTCCACAGTATTACCAGTTTATTACTATGTAATTAAGCCAAGACTGTTCAGTTTTACACATTTTCGTTTCTCAACATTACCATGTATTTTCTGTAGCATTACTAGGTAAAACACATCTATTTACCAAGTAAATAAGATGAAAGTGTGCTGTAAAAGAAAGCGTGGCTTCTTACCAGTTTATTACTATGTAATTAAACCAAGATTGTTCAGTTTTGCACATTTTCGTTTCACAACATTACCATGTATTTTCTATAGTGTTACCAGGTAAAACACATCTATTTACCAAGCAAATAAGATGAAAGTGTGCTGTAAAAGAAAGCGTGGCTTCTTTCCACAGTATTACCAGTTTATTACTATGTAATTAAGCCAAGACTGTTCAGTTTTACACATTTTCGTTTCTCAACATTACCATGTATTTTCTGTAGCATTACTAGGTAAAACACATCTATTTACCAAGTAAATAAGATGAAAGTGTGCTGTAAAAGAAAGCGTGGCTTCTTACCAGTTTATTACTATGTAATTAAACCAAGACTGTTCAGTTTTACAAATTTTCGTTTCACAACATTACCATGTATTTTCTATAGTGTTACCAGGTAAAACACATCTATTTACCAAGCAAATAAGATGAAACTGTGCTGTAAAAGAAAGCGTGGCTTCTTTCCACAGTATTACCAGTTTATTACTATGTAATTAAACCAAGACTGTTCAGTTTTACATATTTTCGTTTCTCAACATTACCATGTATTTTCTGTAGCATTACTAGGTAAAACACATCTATTTACCAAGTAAATAAGATGAAAGTGTGCTGTAAAAGAAAGCGTGGCTTCTTACCAGTTTATTACTATGGAATTAAACCAAGACTGTTCAGTTTTACATATTTTTGTTTCTCAACTTTACCATGTATTTTCTGTAGCATTACTAGGTAAAACACATCTATTTACAAGTAAATAAGATGAAACTGTGCTGTAAAAGAAAGTGTGGCCTCTTTCCACAGTATTACCAGTTTCTTACTATGTAATTAAACCAGTACTGTTCAGTTTTACATATTTTCCATTCTCAACATTACCATGTATTTTCTGTAGTGTTACCAGGTAAAACATGACTATTTTCCAAGTAAATAAGATGAAACTGTGCTGTAAAAGAAAGCGTGGCTTCTTTCCACAGTATTACCAGTTTATTACTATGTAATTAAACCAAGACTGTTCAGTTTTACATATTTTCGTTTCTCAACATTACCATGTATTTTCTGTAGCATTACTAGGTAAAACACATCTATTTACCAAGTAAATAAGATGAAAGTGTGCTGTAAAAGAAAGCGTGGCTTCTTACCAGTTTATTACTATGGAATTAAACCAAGACTGTTCAGTTTTACATATTTTTGTTTCTCAACTTTACCATGTATTTTCTGTAGCATTACTAGGTAAAACACATCTATTTACAAGTAAATAAGATGAAACTGTGCTGTAAAAGAAAGTGTGGCCTCTTTCCACAGTATTACCAGTTTCTTACTATGTAATTAAACCAGTACTGTTCAGTTTTACATATTTTCCATTCTCAACATTACCATGTATTTTCTGTAGTGTTACCAGGTAAAACATGACTATTTTCCAAGTAAATAAGATGAAACTGTGCTGTAAAAGAAAGCGTGGCTTCTTTCCACAGTATTACCAGTTTATTACTATGTAATTAAACCAAGACTGTTCAGTTTTACATATTTTCGTTTCTCAACATAACCATTTATTTTCTGTAGTGTTACCAGGTAAAACATGTCTATTTACCAAGTAAGTAAGATGAAAGTGTGCTGTAAAAGAAAGTGTGGCCTCTTTCCACAGTATTACCAGTCTCTTACTGTGTAATTGAACCAAGACTCTTCAGTTTTACACATTTTCCATCCTCAACATTACCATGTATTTTCTATAGTGTTACCAGGTAAAACATGACTATTTTCCAAGTAAATAAGATGAAACTGTGCTGTAAAAGAAAGTGTGGCTTCTTTCCATAGTATTACCAGTTTCTTACTGTGTAATTAAACCAAGACTTTTCAGTAACAATACACAAAAATCACAGTTCGATACGTACCTCGGTTTTGAGGTCTCGGTTCGGTTAATTTTCGGTACAGTAAGATAACCAAATGCAAATTTGATTGTTGTTTATTAGGAATTTTTTTCAACCAAATGTACAGGTTTTGGTCAAATGTAATTATTTTACTCACCGACTAATGTTATGTTGTACATTGTCCCTGATACAAATAAACTTATCAAACCATTATACAAAATATAAAAAAAGAGAAAAGAATAGGCCTAAAGTGCTGACTAATAAGTCAAATAAATTATTCTCAAATTAACAAAATACGGTATAAATAAGCCTTACAATGAATAAAATATTCACAAATAAACAAAATATATAAAACATGATTAAAAAAAAAATTCTCACACAACTTTTGCAACACAGCCAGAGAGAGAGAGAGAGAGAGAGACGGACAGACAGACAAAGGGACAGGCAGACTGTGCCTACAAGCAGGGGGGTCCTCAAGCCTCTGTTTTCTTGCTAGCGGTAGCATTAGCCACGACGCAAACGGGCTGCACATGTAGCTGCAGTCGGACTGTAAACACACACAACTTCTCACCCGTGCTCAGCGTTGTACCGAACCGAACGCCCCGTACCGAAACGGTTCAATACAAATACATGTAGTGGCGTCGCCTGGCCTGGGCATTCCTGGCTCTAGCCCCGAACATTTCTTATTCAGCCCCGGATGTTTTCTCAGACGGAGTTAAACAGAAGTGAGATGGTAGTTTTGTAATTTCCCAGTCACAGTGAATGCAACACAGGCACGACGCCACGACCAATCAGAGAGAAGTGTTGTGGAAGCGGAGACTCCTCCTCCGTGTTTTATTGGCTAACAGCCAGGTAACCAAGGTAACTATTTGAATTGTAGCGACGACATCAGGCGTTTTTTTTTTTCTCTGCACGAACCAGCGCGTCTGGTCGGATTGGGCCGTCCATGTTCGCTTGAGCCCAAAAGAACAACCAGGCAGCAGAGTACAAAAACAGAGGAACAGAGACAGCCCAGCAACAGGTGTGTGTGTGTGTGTGTGTGTGTGTGTGTGTGTGTGTGTGTGTGTGCATGTGTGTGCATGTGCGTGCATGTGCGTGTGCGTTACCTGCTGCAAAAGGTAGGCTAATAATATTATATATATATATATCAGTGGCGGCTGGTGACTGAAAAAATAGGGGAGGACAGGAGGAACACCAGTCCACGGCGTCATGTTATTTTATACTAGTTGACTAATTACTTACTTTCTTATATTCAATGAAAATTAAACAGTAAAACAATGTCTTACAAGATTTCTTAAAAACAAGATCATTTTATTCAATCTTACTGTTTTCAGATTAGCACAGGCCTAATGAAAAAGACAGAGCCTTTATCATGTGGGATGTAAAAAAAAAAAAAAAAAAAAGCAGGCCAGTGTTCAACACCTGTAAATGCCACAGTGGGGATTTATTTCACACCCTCTGATTCAAAAAGGAAAAACAAAAACCATGAAAATCTGTAATTATTAATAACAAAGCAAAGTGTTCCACTCAAATTACATAGCCTACATATTTGGCTTTTACCTGAGCTGACATACGGCGGAGAAAGAAAAAAAAAAAAGTCCGGTTGTGTCTTTGTTTACCCTCCAGCTGCCCAGGTCACGTAACTGAAAACTATGAACAATCCTTCTGACTGCTTCTCTCTGATATCTCTGAACAGTTTATCCAGAAATCTGCTGATATTTCCTTTCAAATCGACACCAATATCGCTGAAAACTCCGTATTTCTTGTGCTAGATGCAGCATGAGCAGCAGGGCTCGGACTGAAAGTTTGGCACACATAGCAACAGTAACCAAGGGGGGTTGGAGAACTGTGATTGGACCAACCTGATGTCAATCTTGTGTTCTGGTTGCTGATTGGTAAGGGAGGACGTCCTCCCTTAGCGCGTCATTTTACGTGTCTTAGCCAATCACAGATCAGCATGAAAAAATCCTAAATGCATTGAGTGAATGGAAGGAGATCCCGCCCCGAGGCGTCTAGAGGAGGACAGAAGCCCTCCGTCCTCCTCTAAGCCCCCACCTTCCTGCTCCCTGCTCCTCACACAGACTGCTCTGTCTCCTCCGCCTGCAGGCGACGCTGTTGAGCTGTTTTAAGTGGATTTAGTGGATTCTCTTCCATAAAAGAGATTAAAAAATATATTATAAATGATTTGGTCATGGTTTATTTCAACCAGTTACTCTTTATTAAAAATATGTTGATCTTCCTCTTGTCTCTCAAAAATAGAGGAGGACCAACCTCCTCTGACTCTATGGACCAGCCTCCACTGATATATATATATATTGGCTGAAAATCTTAGGACATGTGTAAAGCTCAAGCATGTGTTCTTGCCATTACAATGATAGGAACCGTTCTCACTCAATAATAAATCTGTTTTATTTTATCTAAAGCAATGTTGTCCTTTATTTTCTCCTCAGAGTAGTCTACACCAGCATGCCTTCCTGCTTGTAGGAGGGGTGGGGGCGGGGCGGTGGCTCCTCTCTCTGTGTTTGTCTGTCTGCCTGTCCCTCTGTCTGTCCGTCTCTCTCTCTTTCTCTCTCTCTCTCTGGCCGTGTTGCGCACGGGCTCCAGCACCTGTGGATCTGCTGCAAATGTGCCAAGAGCATCGTCAGGCAGCCGTTGTGGCATTTGCCCACATTGCCCTATGGTCGGTCCGTCAAAAGTTGTGTGAGAAGTTTTTTTTTTAAATCATGTTTTATATATTTTGTTTATTTGTGAATATTTAATTCATTGTAAAGCTTATTTTATATACCGTATTTTGTTAATTTGAGAATAATTTATTTAACTTATTAGGCAGCACTTTAGAACAGTAGGCCTAGGCCTATTCTTTTCTCTCTTCTTTAATATTTTGTATAATGGTTTAGTTTTGTTTAATACGTTTATTTGTATCAGGGACAATGTACAACATAACATTAGTAGGTGAGTAAAATAATTACATTTGACTAAAACATGTACATTTGGTTTAGAAAAATTCCTAATAAACAATCAAATTTATGTTTTGCATTTGGTTCTCTTACTGTACCGAAGATGATCCGAACTGACATGGTAATGTTGAGAACGCAAAATATGTAAAACTGAACAGTCTTGGTTTAAATAAATAGTAATAAACTGGTAATACTGTGGAAAGAAGCCACGCTTTCTTTTACAGCACACTTTCATCTTATTTACTTGGTAAATAGATGTGTTTTTCCTAGTAATACTACAGAAAATACATGGTAATGTTGAGAAACGAAAATGTGTAAAACTGAACAGTCTTGGTTTAATTACATAGTAATAAACTGGTAATACTGTGGAAAGAAGCCACGCTTTCTTTTACAGCACAGTTTCATCTTATTTACTTGGTATGTGTTTTACCTAGTAATGCTACAGAAAATACATGGTAAAGTTGAGAAACAAAAATATGTAAAACTGAACAGTCTTGGTTTAATTACATAGTAATAAACTGGTAAGAAGCCACGCTTTCTTTTACAGCACACTTTCATCTTATTTACTTGGTAAATAGATGTGTTTTACCTAGTAATGCTACAGAAAATACATGGTAATGTTGAGAAACGAAAATATGTAAAACTGAACAGTCTTGGTTTAATTACATAGTAATAAACTGGTAATACTGTGGAAAGAAGCCACGCTTTCTTTTACAGCACAGTTTCATCTTATTTGCTTGGTAAATAGATGTGTTTTACCTGGTAACACTATAGAAAATACATGGTAATGTTGAGAAACGAAAATGTGTAAAACTGAACAGTCTTGGTTTAATTACATAGTAATAAACTGGTAAGAAGCCACGCTTTCTTTTACAGCACACTTTCATCTTATTTGCTTGGTAAATAGATGTGTTTTACCTGGTAACACTATAGAAAATACATGGTAAAGTTGAGAAACAAAAATATGTAAAACTGAACAGTCTTGGTTTAATTACATAGTAATAAACTGGTAAGAAGCCACGCTTTCTTTTACAGCACACTTTCATCTTATTTACTTGGTAAATAGATGTGTTTTACCTAGTAATGCTACAGAAAATACATGGTAATGTTGAGAAACGAAAATGTGTAAAACTGAACAGTCTTGGCTTAATTACATAGTAATAAACTGGTAATACTGTGGAAAGAAGCCACGCTTTCTTTTACAGCACACTTTCATCTTATTTGCTTGGTAAATATACAGGTTTTACCTGGTAACACTACAGAAGGTTTAATTAACAAGACGACTCTGATGGCATATTTGCCAGGTAAGTACTAAATAAAATCATGCATGATAAATGAATGAGCAAAGTTATTACCAGCCAAAACAGCTCAATAACTTAGTAACACGATGGACAGGTGAGATATTGGATTATACTACCAGGTAAATGGGATGTAATTTCTCTCCTTTTACATTGTAATTGCGTTTTTATTTTACTGTAGTTACCTTCATAATGACGGTAGTAATTACCCATTAATGCAGTGTTGTTCTTTAGTAATAGTTGAGATATTTCAAGGCAATTAGTTAGTATTTACTCTGTAGTTACCATCATTTTACCAGTGTTAGTTACCTTGTAATTTCTTTCTTTTACCTTGTAATTACACAGTAAATACACAGTAATTAGGGGACTGTAAAAGAAAGGGTTACCAAAAGGAGTACAAAATACAGTTAGTTTGCAGTTAGCAAATGTCTCAGCCTTGAATATGAAGTTACTTAAGTCTACCAACTTTAAGGTCATAATATAAAGGCATGGACAGAAAACATGAAAGGAATGCATTATATAAAAACTGTAGAATCATTAAAAACCACATAGTCTTTGGAACATTTGAAGTGGCAAACACATGTAGCCTATCGTATAAAACACATTAATAAGGCAAGAATGTCCTAATCAAAAAATCTAAAGTCTCTACAAGCAATTCAGAAAGAAAAAAACTCAAAGACAACAAGAATAGTAACATAAACATGGTTGAGAACAAATCCTCATGTCGGCAGGGACATTCAGTGTCGTCAGGCCTCTGCTGTTTCCTTCCAGTGAGCAAACCTGAAATATCCACCAGAAGTAGAATAAATAACAGAATTTTGACACTGAACAAAATCACATTAAGCATTAATGAACGTCTGTCTGACAAAGTGGGACAGATGTCATTCCAAACTGGCTACTAACAGAGCATGCAGAGGATCTTGCCCCACTGCATACCAACAAGGGCTTTTTCCCGATGCCGAAACAGTCAAATGTATGCCCCATTCCTAAAAGCTCAAACCCCGGCGCAATTTCTGAGTGGCAACCTATTTCCCTAATATTCTGTGCAGGAAAAAATTAACAAAGGCTCATCATGAAGAAGTTTGTGCCCACAACTCACTCTCTCTCTCTCTGTAAAAATCACTATATCTTCCTTTACGCAGCACAACATCAGGACTGGTCAGAGCAACACACACCTGCTCTCTACACCTGAGTCTGAACCAATGATTAGAGTTCTCCTGGCCGACATGTCCAAGGCATTTGATCGTGTGGATCACACCATCCTAATGTAGAACATCTTGGACCTAAAACTCTGCCCAGCCTTGACAGCCGTACAGTTACGTATATCTGCGGCAGGAAACAAAGTGGTGGCTAATGGCACCCACAGCTCCTGGATTGATGTCACATCAGAGGTGCCACAAGGGGGAGTTGTTTCCCCATACCTCTTTCTGCTCTACATGGCCACCTGAGATGCTGTGTTCAATGCACCAGGAAGCACAAAAGCTTCAAGATGCTGTTGAATGGGCAGAAATCAACCACACTGTGAATATGCTTTGCAACCTCCTCATTTAATGCTGCGAGGACAGGTGGTGCCTGTTGTCCAGTCAACAAAATATCTGGGCTTTTACCTGCATGGACTCAAAGCTCAGTGGAGATGTGCACATTCAGAAGGTTGTAAAGAAAGCCTTAAAGTGACCACACTATCTCACTGTCATGACAAGATATGGGCTACTGACAGTCTACACTTCCCTCATAAGACCATGTCTGGAATATGGCTCAGTGCTGCTGGTGGGCTGTACAAAAAAAACAACAAGCCGAGCTGGAGCGAGTCCAGAAACATGCCTAGTGCAGGATCATCAGAAGAAGGGCTGGGAATTTCTCCCAAAACATCAGAGCAGGAGGGAGAAGGCTGCAGTGAACTTGATAAAAGACATGCACAAAATCCAGCATCCCCTGCACGACCTGTTACTAGCACATGGCAGCGAGGCTCTACAATGGGACTAAAACATAACCTGTCCTTACAAAGTTGCTTTTAAACTTCTGCTGTCATGGAATCTTAAACTTAAAATGTTTTTTAAAGTGTTGATGTTAAGTGTTTAAACTACTGTTTTTGTGTAAAATTCTGCACTTTTTCAGTGGGCCCTTCTGGTAGCAATTAATTAAATAAATCGAATTTAAAAAAAAAAAAGTCATGTGAGGACAGCTGCTCACACTGAAACACTACTAAAAACTTACCTGCATACGTGTTATGAATCCAGTGCAGCTGCTGGGGCAGGTGGAGCAGGTGGAGCAGGGCTAGTGTCATTCAGAATACAAATAAAATACAAATTATTCAGAATAGCAGCTCAAAATCAAGGCCTTTGAAAAAATATATTGTGTAGACATTTAACAGAAGTTTTACCCAATTAGTGATGTTTCTCCATTTGAGCTGCTGTTCATTTTATCATAAAGTGTCTTCACCACATCAAGTTCTGCTGAAACATCTTAAAAGAAAATACAAAACATAAAAAAGATATATGAAATACATACTGTATGTATCAAATATGTTGGTTTGTTAATTTCAGTGATAGCCTTTAATGTGTATATTTTTGAAATGTTCTCTACCTGGGATTGAGTGAGCATCTGTCCTTAATGACAATTCAATTGATTTCATCAGGGTTTTCTCAAGTTCGTTCAGGATACCGTTCTGTTTCAGCAACAAAATCACTCATTAGACACAAAATTAACTTCTTAGATGTGCGTTTAGATTGGTCAAAATGGTTAATTCCTCTAGAGCCTTCTGTTTGTTTCTGTCCTAGAATAATCATGACTGCATGTACTTTACCTGCAGAGTTTCAGTGGGAGAAGCAGCTCAGAATGATGCATATTAATAGAAAGAGCAAGCAATAGGAACTAAGAACTAAGAAGAAGACGTATTAACAACTAAGAAGAAGATGTATTAACACGTTTTACTATCATCATTGTTTTATATTATAAAATATGACAAACCATCAAATTGATCATGCTGTGCATAAAGACAACTTTAGCCTGCTCAAACATGACGTCCTTTTCACGCTTTACATGATCCTCAATGATGCGCTTCATTTTGTCCATCGAGCCTTGTCCACTTAATTCCGCAGCATCTACAATAAAACAGAAAACCATTGTCAAACTAAATGTTGGTAAATGATGTGTGTACTAGTACATTGACAGGCTGTATAATGATGTTCTCACCTCTGTAACATTTTTGCATGTGTTCCTCGATTGTCCGGGTCAGACTGCGGTAGATTTCTTTCTTGCATCCCCGAATGATTCTGTTGAGTTTCATCTTAATCTTTTCTTCCTTAAGGAAGAACACAGGGTGTAGTTTTAAGTATTATCATTCTCTCTTTCTCTCTCTCTCTCTGTGTCTCTCTCTCACACTCACACACTCTAACACACACAATCTTTACCTCTGTCTGTAGAAAAGTCAGCTGCAGCTCGACCTCTCCGTACGTCTGGATCAGCCTCTCTGTGTCAAGTGTAAATGCAGCGATGGCTCCATTGAATGCTCCAGATTCTCTGTCATTTCTGAAACATGTCAACAAGTTTAAATGTTTAATATATATAATTATGTACAGTATGTTGTGTAAATACTGTATGTTGTTTGATGTTTTTCAATCATCCAGCTCAGGGTATCTCAAGGGTGAGAGGTGAAGCATCTTCAAGAACCTCAAGCAGTCGCTTTCCTCTAGTCGCCTTCTTGTAGCTCATAGATATAAATACTGGATATTATAAAACATTATTTCTAGATGTTTCTTAATTCTAGACATTCTCTCTCTCTAGATTATAAATGGACCAAAGAGTTTTGTGTCCTCAGTGAATAATTTCTTACGGGAAAGTCTTTTTGAACTCCTCATCAATGCTGTTGGTCAGGAACGAACTCAGCTTCTCATTGACGTTCATTTGCCTCTGTCTTTTTGGTTTGTAGGCGCCGTTGTTTTTAACCATATACTTTAATGCCTTGTGGAAACCACTACCAGCACCTGTTTTCTGACCTTGGGCCTTTCTCTGAAACAAAACAGAAAAAAATCTTTAAAAACACTTTTCTATGAAGCACAAAATCAAAGTCGTCTTGACAGAAGTACAACTGAAATACATACAGGATTCAAGATTTGTCTCAGTGTTGCTTCACATGAACTTTTTGATTGTTCAACCCCCTCAGTGAGGCATCTTTCAAAAGCCTCATAAGCCTCTTCCATGGGTCTTCTGACTTGATCAAGTTCCTTCCTCATGTTTTCTTCAAGCTCTATGGACGCCTCAGTTTTTAATCCATTCTGAAATCAAAAACACATTTCTTTGTTACATTAATTTAACTTCTGTTGTCACAGAGCCTATCTAAAGTAGTACCCCAGCCGCAGTAAATCAACAACCTTAATGCTATGATATATGAATATACTGACTGCTATTTTCTGGGAATTGTAATGGCCATACAGATGACTAAATGCAATGACAGAGGTTTTATTATTGGATCTTACCACTCCACTGTGTCTCGCTCCTTGAATCAGAGAGAGAATGCCATTTGCTCCAGACACATAGTTTAGTTTCTCCGATTTCACATGCTGGGTATTGAGATCTCTCAGCAATCCCTGAACTTTGGGTATTTCTATATATTTGAAAAAAATAAGTTTGTGTTTTACACACCCTCATCACATTCATTGATAAAATAAAGATAAATGCAAAAAATATGTATCTGTGTGATACATATTTTGTTATGGAGACTTCACCTACCTGTGTCATCTCGTTGCAGATATTTTCCTTTCAGAAACTCCTTGGAGCTCACTGTGAACACTTGGAAACACTCTTCACTGAAGTGTTTCTGAAAAGGACAAAAGTTTTTTTTGTTGATTTTTTTTAATCTTGCAGTTGTACGGAATTGGTTTGATTTTCTTTTAGTCTATCTCACCTGGATCATATTGTCTTTTCTGAATTCTGCCACCACTGTTTTCTTGGCCTCCCTGTTTCTCTGAAGTATACGATCACGAACAGTTGCTGAGCTAGAAAAAGAGATTAAGTGTTACACAGTGTTTGATTTAATGAATTCGATAATAATCCAAAGAGTACAATCAAATGATAATTTGTAAACCATTTTCAACTAAAAGTCTAATTTTCTACAGAAAAAAGTCTGATTTCCTATGGTTTTAGTTGTGATAAATTAGTAGTTGTTTTTTGCTAGAGGGATTTCACTCGAAGAACTCCCAACATGACTATTTATTGTTCAGTCTTTTATAGCTGATAGTTTAAACAGTTAATTGGGATTAATGAAATATCTCCATCTTCCCATAATCCCAATAAATTATACAACTGCAAAGAACTTTGTGGACCTTAGAGTCACCCTTTGGAGGGATCACAGAAAGCACTGTTGTCTTGATGGCAAGCCTCTGACATAAACCTTTATTGTTTTTATGTCTTATTAAAGGTATATTCAACTTTGAACTTTTGACATTGTAAATTTCTTACTCTTCATCATCTGAAGCTGTAATATCAGACTTGGTGCAGATAAAGTGAATGCGCTGACATTCGCCACCATTTCCCATGAGGCTACAGGCATCCTCCAGGATCTCCCAAGCTTCTCTCTCTGATGCTGCTCGATTAAGTTCAGTCACAATCCACACAGTGGAACAACGTCCTACAAGCTGCAGAAGCATAACAGAAAGTTAATTAGAATTATTTTGATTATCAGTCTTTGAAATACAGTAACACGATGTCACAGTATACAGATAAGTCAGTAAAACAGCATATACATTACCTCTTTCCACATTTCATTTCGGCTCTTATTACGATCTCCATTTCCAGGAAGATCCACAAGTGTGACATGCTGGAGAAGATCATTACCAGGCACCTTGACAGTCACACACTTCACCAGTGGCCAGTACCACCGCTTGACTTCTTTGCCTTGTACCGCTTCTGAGTCGCTTCTTGTGTATTTGATACATTTTGTAGATAGCTCCTTGGCCTGTGATAAATCATTAAATAATTTAAGTCAGTGCAAAGTGAATTTATGTTGATGCACATTCAAACTGAATAAAAATTGTATAAAAAAAGATTTGGGTGGGATTTACTGTGAGACACTATCAATTAAAGCATCTACAAGAGAAAAACATTCACATTCAGACAGAGCTAAACCTTTGGATGATGAACAGTTTTTAACATGATTAAACGTAATTTTGACGGAGCCTATGATCATCCAGGAGGACAACAAAATGCACCTTCCCTGTTTGCGTTTTGGGCTGAGACAGGTCAGTTAGGGTTAACCCTGTTTTCATGAAACTGCAAACTGCATTTTGGACGAGTTCAGTGAGGCACAGTGGACATGTTGTAGTCTTACTTACTGATCCACATGTCAAAGTCTTCTTCATTGATATGAGAAACTCTGGAATTTCTCTGAAATATTTGTCGTCCATGAGGCTTTCAGGGGACAGAATTTTCCATTCTTCTCCATACAGGGCGGTCAGCTTTTCAACAGTGTCACTGTCAATATCATTTTCCCAATCTGCATTGTCCTTACGATTATGACTCAAGGGCCATAACTCCTCTTCCCAGTCCTAAAAAAATAGAATAATAATGTTTGATTTGAATTAAATGGTGCAGTAGTTAACTTCTTTCTTTCTTTTTTAACAATTGTGAACTATTTTACCCCTTTTGTGATGAACTCAATTTCTGCCTCGTAGTTTGAGTTGATCTTGTTGGCCTCCACTTTGATCATGACCGAGGTGCATGAACTGACACCTTCAGTGGTCACGGGCAGAAGCTCTTGCTCGTGAATGACAGTATTTATCAGAGAGCTCTTTCCAGTTCCAGTTCTACCAAACACACCGACCAGCTCCGTCTTCTTCATCTCCAAATCTTCGATTTTTTTCCTGTTGTAAAGCAATTTAAATGTTGGTTAAGGCAAGGCAAGGCATGTGTGATGGTAAATTTGAATATTCCTTTGTTTTAATCACTTGAGCTGTCCCCACACCCTGCTTCCCCCAAGATATCAGATCTCCTTTTGTTTGTTACCCATTTGTGTATTCTAATGTCTAGACCTTGTAATTGTAGTTTCAACCTCTTTGTAAAATACCCAGCCTCCCATCTCTCACCAAGATACCAGACTTCCTTTGCATTTCAAGTACCTGATACACCCAACCTCTCACTTTCTCATCAATATCCAAACCCTTTTGTATTTTAAATTGTGTTGACTAGACCTCTTAACTTCTCACCTAAACACAATACCCTACAGGATAGAAAGTGAAACTTAAGTGAGAGCCGGTTTCCTACCATGCTCCTCAAAGCTGCTTAGTGCCAGTGAAGGCGATACAGACCATAATGATACAGACCCCCCTCAGGCCATGACAGAGCTGTCATTCAACCTGTTGTAAGTCGATGTACCATCACAAAAGTTATGAAAATATTATATGAAGGTTGAAAAGTTCCTTAGTGTTGGTTTAAGTTGATGGGCTATACATCTAATTTTATTGAGGTGTTGATCATGTTACGATGGCCCCTGCCTTCACTCTCGTTTGTTGCAGTGCATTGCTACATGCATGAAGTTCTTATACCTTTAATTTCTTATCTTTTGTCTTGTCAGTGACTCGGGTTGTTCTTGTTTGCTCTCCATCGAAGTGAATAAAGACAACTCTACTTCAGATCCATCTTTTCCAGCGTCTCACTTTGAGTTTTTAAATTTCTTTTATTAAACCAACACTAAGGAACTTTTCAACCTTCATATAATATTTTCATAACTTTTGTGATGGTTGTTGTGATATTTACCCCAAAATCGTATATTGCTATAATGTTTGGGATATTGACATTTGCCTTAGACATATGATAAGCTCGTGACAATCAGTTTAATAATGAAGCATGTAATCAACTTTACTATAATTGGTGTAATTACTGTGTTTTGCTCTTACAGCCCAGAGAATGACATACACATGACAGGGGAAGTAGCAGTTACACACAGGGACTGAGTGTACTGGTTGTTTGATAAACAATTGGGATATCTGGTCTTCGTACCTAGTGTAACTGTGATAGTCAGCTGACACAGGGGAAAGCTGACGAATGCGGGGGGTTGCGTGTCTTGTCCTTTTCTTTTTCTCTTGTCCCTTGTTTAATAGGAGCTATCAACAGCTGATCAGCACCAAGCATGAGATTGGGGTCAGACACGAGGTCATGGCGTACGGACTCCAGCCAATGAGGATGCACATTACATCAATTACATCATATCTTGCATTTGTGTAATCAGTAACTATAAAACCGGACAGGGACAGGAGACAGCATCAGACTTCGTGAACTGATGCTGCTGCGGCATGTCCGGAGCTCTGTACACGATCTCTTTTCCTAGTTGATTCTTTTATAAATAAATATCTAAAATTTTGTAACTGAACGTTTGATGAAGTATGCAGGAGACGTTCAGTTACAAAATTTTAGATATTTATTTATAAAAGAATCAACTAGGAAAAGAGATCGTGTACAGAGCTCCGGACCAGACTAAGTTTCCCTGACCAACATGCCGCAGCAGCATCAGTTCACGAAGTCTGATGCTGTCCCCTGTCCCTGTCCGGTTTTATAGTTACTGATTACACAAATGCAAGATATGATGTAATTGATGTAATGTGCATCCTCATTGGCTGGAGTCCGTACGCCATGACCTCGTGTCTGACCCCAATCTCATGCTTGGTGCTGATCAGCTGTTGATAGCTCCTATTAAACAAGGGACAAGAGAAAAAGAAAAGGACAAGACACGCAACCCCCCGCATTCGTCAGCTTTCCCCTGTGTCAACTGACTATCACAGTTACACTAGGTACGAAGACCAGATATCCCAATTGTTTATCAAACAACCAGTACACTCAGTCCCTGTGTGTAACTGCTACTTCCCCTGTCATGTGTATGTCATTCTCT
Source organism: Trachurus japonicus (assembly GCF_045865225.1). Taxonomy (NCBI): domain Eukaryota; kingdom Metazoa; phylum Chordata; class Actinopteri; order Carangiformes; family Carangidae; genus Trachurus; species Trachurus japonicus. Next base: position 16,494,297 of record NC_140914.1, on the reverse strand, counting down.
GGGCTGTAAGAGCAAAACACAGTAATTACACCAATTACAGTAAAGTTGATTACATGCTTCATTATTAAACTGATTGTCACGAGCTTATCATATGTCTAAGGCAAATGTCAATATCCCAAACATTATAGCAATATACGATTTTGGGGTAAATATCACAACATGGTACATCGACTTACAACAGGTTGAATGACACCTCTGTCATGGCCTGAGGGGGTCTGTATCATTATGGTCTGTACCGCCTTCACTGGCACTAAGCAGCTTTGAGGAGCATGGCAGGAACCCGGCTCTCACTTAAGTTTCACTTTCACTTTCGCGAGTTAGAACAGAAGGGAGCAGGCAATGCGGCACCTTTCCGTCGGATTGTGCATGTGTGTTTACTGTGAAATGATCCATTGGAAACAGAAACTTAGTTTGGACGACTTCTGGTAATTTCCATGCACTGGGAGATCAGAATTTTTACAGGGCTATGCGCTGGTGCTCATGGGAGATGGAGTCTTCCTTCAGGTAAAACACTACCGCTTTGGGCCACTGGTGCCGCCAAACTCAACCAAAAATGAAAGTTCTTTAGTACTGCTTTAAGTGTTATGGGAATAATCAATCGCCCGAATTAGAAACATTCCCCACTCCATTAATTGGCGAGCCTCTGGCCAGGAGGATCCTGAGGAACGACACAGCGGAGAGTGTGGTCATGCTTTTCCAGCGTCTCATTTTGAGTTTTTAAATTTCTTTTATTAAAGCAGATATCAGTGGCACGGCCGTTTCGGCTAATGCTGTGTTCAAGGCAGGCTTTTGAAACCGTAAGTTACAGCTTCAAGTCACAACTACGACTTGGTAGCGTTCCAGGTAACCCGTAGCTCGTGTTTTTACCGTCCTGTTGTCTGTGAAAGTTCCCTATAACGGCCACTCGTAACTTCCGACCCGTGAACTCGTACCAGATCGAACTAGTATGACTTCACAGGAAGGAAAAACACAAAGTACGAGTTTCCTTGAACGCACCATGAGTTAGCAGCCCCCGCCCTTGTCAGGCATCAATTGGTCCTCGTGCTACGTCACCACATTCACGCGCATCCCTTGGCTGCACAGACAGCCCTTCATGCCGTTCTCTCCCCTCATTGGATAACACTTGTATCCCACAAGGAAAATTTTCTCCTCGGGTTACAGCAGAGCAGAGTGACGGAGAGACTCGTGTTTAGGCTGAAATACTTCATGTAAGTGATTGCTGACGGAAAATAGGACTATTTAGGACTTATATTAACAAAAACATTCCACTGATATCTGCTTGTGTTCTGGGAATAATCAACGGCCCGAATTAGAAATATTTAGTGGGTCAGTCTTAACTTTAGCACTTTGGCAGTTTGTTTTATCTAAGCAAATTTCAATGCTAAAAGCAGCTACTAAGCCTGAGAGAAGAGAAGTCACCAAGACCTGCTGACAGTTTATGAAGTGCTACAGGTGTCAGTGTGTTCAATGATTATGAAATTTCGTCCCCATTTTTAAGTTTCACTCAACTTAGTGACTACAACAAACTGAAATGCTGTAACAAATGATACAGCACTCTGAAGCTTTGATAACTCATGAACCATGCTCAGGAGATATTTTGTGAAAACAATTAATCACTGCTTTAATTTCAAATGGGTTACAGTGCTGGAAAATTGAAAATGAAATACTTACTTGATAAATGCACTGAGCTCAGATGAGCTGTTTCCATTTGACAGTTTTTCCAGGACATTGTTCATTTCACTTTTTACGAAAGTCATTTCAGGTGGTTCTATCAAAGTAAAAGTACAGAACTATCAAACAGGAACAATGGACAGTGTTTCCACCAATGCACAATAAGGTTTCTCAATTAATGAGAAAAAAGAAGTGAGGATCAGTGTATCAATAGGTTTATACAATCACCACTCAACAAAAATAAAAAACAAACATCACCCAGAATATGTAATGTTATTGTGGATGCCTGCTGTTTAAAATATTTTGCAATATACACCGTTATTTTTGACCAATGAGATAACAGGCACTGCCCAGCAAGTGGGGAAGTATTTTCTCCTATTTAAGGTGCAGAAAAAGATATTTGGTGTTCAAGGACAAGGACACTTTTCATTAGAGATGTGGATTTCCATTATTTACATAATAATAATTACCTGTGCTTGCTCTCGGTCTTTTGTCACAGTGTCGTTTACTGGCTGGTGTCTGACAGTTGTTCAACTCCCCCTGATGATTGGACCTTCTCTTTCCTTATTGAATATTTTACATTAAAAAAAACACACAGAGAAAGCTTGTTACATGTTCATCTTATGATATCACAACTTAATGGAACCAAAATATTTCTGCCTTGAAACAACAAATTAATGTAATTGGATCTCACACCTTTATCTCTTGTGCCAGTGGGGCCCCGGCGGGACATGTCAGGACCAGAGATCGGGGCCATCCAACCCTCCCACCCTTGGGGGGCAAACCCTCCCGCCCCTGCACTGGTGGACGGATAGTCCTGAGGATGAACAGAAACCGGTTGATCATTATCAAAAGAGCCGTGAAGCACCAGATTATTGTATTGTTTGTTTGTGTGTCTGCTTTATGTTTTGCTGTCTCTGTTTGGGACCTAATCTCTTGTTTTATCTATTTTATTTTGTTCTTTCTTTTCAATGTTGTAGTCTATGTGACTAGTGTCTCTCTCCCATGATTTTAGTCCATGTGTTGTGTGCCTGTCTTCCTTGTTTTAAATCCATGTGTACCGTCTACCATCAAACAGGACCACAATGGAAACAAGCCTTTGGGCTTTATTGTGTTTTTAATCCTTTTGAACACTTGTCATTGAATAAAGTGTTCAATCAATCAATCAATCAATCAATCAATCAATCAATCAATCAATCAATCAATTTAGTGCTTACTCGTGATTCACACAGGCTTTGACCACTAAGAGCTCTGAGCACATGCACATTTACAGTTTAAACTGTGATATTTTCATTTGTGTTTTTTGAGGAATCATGCTGTAAAAGTGAGCCCACCCATCCCCCCGTGGTGTGACACTAGGCTATGTTGTTCTTACCTGAACAGAATCAGCTCCATCTACATGCCTCTGTTGTCAAAGCAGATAAAGTGTAACATGTAAATGCCAGTGAGAATAAAATCTGTTTAACTCAAATAAATGTCTTACTATATTACAGCAAACTATAAGAAACTGAATTCAACTTACTCGAGGAGAAGAAACAGCTGTTTCCTGATGTGTTGTCTGTTGCTCTGCCTGGGGATAATTGTTCATCATTTTAAATCAATGACAGTAAAGAGATTTTTTTTAAATTCTAGTTAGTACCATGAGTCTATCTGTGGGTGTCATCAGGACTATAAACAGCAGTTCATGCTGCTATAATAGCATGAATCCACGTTATCCAAGTTAATATTAAGACACAAAACACATGACCTGTAACGAGAATCTTTACAGTGCAGAAACTTACCTGTAACAACTTCAGTTTCTTCTTAAATATTGCCCATAATCCCACTTCGATGTTCAACCTACCAAGGCCTTGATCATCAAGACAGTATAGAGCTTCCGTATTAATGCGTTCGGCTGCAATAAGAAAATAAATAAAAAATCAAGTGTTATCAGTCCTGCAAACACAAGTGTTAATTTCAACTGTACAGGTCTGTTACATAGGGGGTGAAACAGATGCAGGAACAGCTGTTAATTTTAATTTAAAGAAGATGCCGTTTCAGCTAACAGTTGCTAAAAGTATTTTTCACTTTTCAATCTCAATTTTAATACATTTTGTTCTTGTTTCTCAAAGTCCCCTGGTGTTTTCAGATTAACATATACAATAGAGCTGATTGTAGTCAGCTGATCGAACCGTATGTGGCCAGTGACAGCCAGTCATGTGCTCACTCAGGCGTGTTAGACACTCTGAATCCTTGTTGGAAGTCAGGGCAGACTTAAAGTGTGACCTGGTTATATGTGTAGTATATTATCCTCAATTTAGGTTAGTTCAGGTCAATTCAAATCTGAAGGACAATAGGAACTTAATTTGTGATGATTGACAGTTTATATTCAAATAGAATATAAATAAATGCTGTGGTGGCAAAAAATGTTGCTCCTTCAATAAAGTATAGTATATAAAAGGATAACTGAACACGTCAGCTGTCTTTCTTGAGTTTTAATAAGGCATTCATGAATGGAGTCACACAAACACAACTGAACAGGAGTACAGTCAGTGAGTGAGTGGCCTGAAGATGTTCTCAGGCCGCTATCTTTATAGTTCCCAAAACACATTGAACAGCAGACAAAATATATGGCACTCTGATAGTTCTGCCTGGCTTCACCGCCAGGACACAACTCCCCTTGTAAATTCACACAGAGCACTGGTCTGACCTTTAACCTGCCCTGCATGGATTCTGTGATTTGTGTCTGGTGTATTTCACACAGTTATCATCAAAGGGATTAGCTGAGTACCACCTTCCACAAAGTACAAGGAATTTCACTCATTTAAACATGGTTATACAACACTCGTAAAGCATACTATGGGTTACACCAAAATTTCCCATTACAATGCAGATGTTATAAGAGAGAAGGGCACACACATACATCTACAGCATATATAAAGATGTTAGATTTAGGTGTTTAGTATTCTAATAGATGAGGAAATGAGTCACTCTTGTGGAATGTTTTTTCTGAGAAAATGTGTTTGGGTTAAGCCAACCTATAGATGTGTCTTGGGGTAAGAGAGGAGAGATCTCACATTGGCACCAGAGATGCTCCAAGATTCGACATTTTTGTGACATTGTTCTTTTTTTGTAATAAATTAATGTTTTGAATGCAAGAAAGGGCGTGTCAGCAGCAGTGATCACTTCTTCTCATCAACACATCAATATACCACATATGTTTGCAGGGAAACGGACCTGTATGCAAACTCTACAGTTTCTCTTCAATCGACTCATCGATTGAAGTGTGCAACAGAGTGGTTTGTGTTGCTAAATCCCTGCCCTGTTAGTGATATTTGGGGAGTTAACTGTGAGCAGGTTAAAGTGGGCCTATAAATTGTCAAGCCGAGTCTTAATAATAATTAATAAAATTGTAACCTTTATTTCCAGGACTGTCATCATTTATCAGGGATGCAAACGGGTCAGGACCAAAAAAGAGAGGAATTTCCCGGGGGGGTTCACCATTAACAAATAAGTACATTACAATATCCCGGAAATGTCAATTTCCAGTAGTTCAACCCCAACCAAGTATTGAGTGCATATAGATGGACATAGTTTTCAGAAGGCCAACATTTCTATATTAAAAATGCTTAAAAAATAAAAAATTCCTTTGCAATATTTCCATTTTGGAGATACTGATTTTTAGGTCTTCACTGAATGTTAGTCATAATTATTACTATTAAAATAAACTGAATAAACGTCTTTCCACTTAGGGCTTCCTTCACCTCTAAACGGGGCAGAGCTCCGTGGAAACACCTGCCTGACACAGCAACGTAGGGAACCGTGCATGTCTGCGGCGCACAGCTCCACGGACATGCACGGGGGAAAAAACGGCGTCGCCGTCGCACCGAATGCACGCGGATTGGACATTGGAGGTAGGCTGTTATCAGTATAATCAGAGGCAACCATGAATGAGTTCGCCTCAGTTTCACGTGATTGTCACTGTCAGCCTGTTAGAAAAACATTTTACTGACGCCAGCTGAGACACTGAAACCCCCCCTCCCAAAAACAAAAACTCTTCGGAACTGAACGATTCACACAAGTCACCTAATTGGTCATGAAAAAAGCGAGTTTCGCTTTTCGGCGCGCTGTTTGCATCCCTGATTTATGCTAATAACTTGCAGTGGATGTAACACACTGTAGAAGTGTATTAGGGCTTGATAAACTAAGATAAAGATTTACACCATCCCAGTTGAGATAACTGTCTCTAGCAGTATATCTCAGAAAGGGGCTTCGAATTCTCAGCTTTCAACTAAAAGCACAGAGGTATTGACTCTCCCCTCTTTTGTTTTGTTTAGCTGGGAACTGCAGCCTTTTTGGTATATTCCTTTGTGTTTATTATGTGTTTAATTTCCAGCCTTTTGCATTGTCCAAGATGTATTAGATGTATTTCTGAATTGTTGTTTAAATGTTTAACTTTCTAAGCTCACTGAGACTGAAACAATGGTCGTATGTGATTAATGAATTTCCTTTCTCTGTTTGTCCTTTTCCTTTTAATAATAATTGTAACCTTTGAATCTTGATTTCAGTGCTACTTGTGCTGAGATTCATATTTTAAAAATCTAGTGTCTTTGCAAGTACTTTTAAACATGATGATCACAGACCAGAACTAACAGAATTTGTCAAAAACCTCATTGTAAAATGTATGCATAGCAACATGGTAAAATCTTACCTTTAAATGTCTCTATCAACTCGCTTAGACCCCATTCAGTTAATTTGCAACAAACGAACTCATCCATGTTGAAGATCAGAAACTAGAAGTTAAAGAACATACAGGAACAATATTTAATCAATTTTGATGTGAAAATAAAAATACAATGGGATGTTAATTTAACTGAAAAATCAACGGTCCAGAGTTGAAATCAGAATATTCACATGAAGTGTCTTTCCTCATATGTCAAATGTCATATGACAAATGTTGAAGAAAGTAAAAAACACAATACAGAGGTGTTACTGTGTTTTGAGTGTACATTCAGATAGGATTAAGGTTCGGGTTAGTTTCAGAGATATATCTACAGTGAGAAAACACTTTTTTTTAAAAAGGAAAAAAAAGAAATATAAATTTCAAAATAAAGAGAAACAGCACAATACATATTATCCAACTGCCTAATTAAATGTATAAGTGATAAATGTAATACATGTAATGTATTGAAGTTAGTGTACTCACATTTTGTCTGCTCCTCTTCACCACACAAACTTGTCTCCACTGGTGCCTGATCTTCACTGAACCCTTTATATTATCCAGTCTCCACCTCTCACTTGTCTTCTCTCCTCCCCCCTAGAAGTGCAGACAGAGGCTGGAATTCAGGTTTTATAAGATGATCCATGATTTAGACAGTTTCGGTGTCACAACAACATTCTTTGCACTGTCATTAATGATGAGCTGAAATTTGCACATATTTTCTCTGAGTAGTAGCCTTATGATTTATATTTTTTCATATTTATCAGTTCTATTTGTTTGTATGTAAATTAGCTTTTTCAAAGGAGGTTAAATGGAAAGCAACTGGACTTAGTTATTTGTCTAGGAAGACGTTTCACCTCTCATCCAAGAGGCTTCATCAGTTCATGTATGCAACTGACCAGGCTGGGACTGGTCCAACTATCTGGTGTGGAGACTCACTATTTAACCTCTTGTGTGGGCGTTCTCCCCAAAATCCATAAAGAAGGGTCCCCGCTCAGGCCCATTGTCAGCAGCATAAACTCGGTCACTTACAACATAGCCAAACACATAGCCAATATCTTGGCTCCTTTGGTGGGAAACACCCCACACCACATCCAAAACTCTATAGACTTTGTGGGCAAAGTCCGGGACATAAAAATGGAACCAGATGACACTATGGTATCCTACGATGTGACTTCTCTTTTTACCTGTATTCCAACTATGGAGGCTTCGGCCACAGTAAGAGAACGACTCACACAAGACAACTCCCTGCAAAACCGAACAAAACTCAAACCCGAACATATTTGCCAGCTTCTGGATTTGTGCCTGAACACCACATACTTCCAGTTCAACGGCAAATTTTACAGACAAAAACACGGCTGTGCCATGGGTTCACCAGTATCCCCTATTGTGGCAAATCTACAGGGGGCGATTTGCTGGGGGGGATGGGGGGTATTTCCCCCCCCCTCTGTTTTCGGTGTCCCCCCCTCTGGTCATTTATTATTATCCCCGGTGGGGATACGTGTTGTCCCCCCCTCTGGTCAGACAGAGCCTACTTTAGATCAAGTCTATATCATTTGAACCGCGAGCCTTCTTATCTCCCCTACAGTAGCGCACAGCGTCTCCCAGACCGTCATATGTAGCCTACTGTAAATTCTCAAAAAAAAAGAAGAAAAAAAAAAAAGGCGAGTCTCGAGATGCCGGTTGCACTGGGTCGGGTCTGTCTCCAGGTTTGAGCAAATATTTGTAGGCTACCGGATAAGACAGCACCCGCTGTTTGGGTGCAATAAAGTCGCTGTTAACAAAATCAACATCTAATCTGTCCCTTCAAATTAAAGTTTTTGATGTGTCTGTTTGGAGCAGCTGCTGACAGATGTGCAGCTGACAGTGACAGTTTCCTCATCACTAAACCTGGGCCACCATCCGATCCTTCCTCGGGACAAAGTCTCTTGGACATATATTGTATATTCTGTGTTTTTCCTCTCTTTAAACGTCTCATTTCAGTTTTTGCCGGTTGGCAATCATCTGGTGCACCCGCTGTTTCTCTCTGGCGCACTCACTCACTCTCGATGCGCATATAAATGTTATAAAAAAAACACAGATGCGCAAATTTAAATGACCTATACTGTAGTCTATTCAATGACCACAGCTGATTATCGTGCCACACCTGTCACGTCTCTATGAACACAACTACAGGCGTCTTTTATTTATTTATTTATTTATTGCTGCGGTCCGACCACATCGGGTCCAGGGTCAACACTGGTCGGACCCCGTCGGGTCTCTGCTCATTTATTTGCATTTGCTCAAACTTGGAGGGGTCCCCCCAGCCGCCGCAAACTATCCCCCCTCAGTTTTTTTCACAAATCGCACCCTGCAAATCTATACATGGAGGAGGTAGAGAAAAACATCAAGTTCACCAGAGAGGATGTCAAGGACAATAGTCTGCCTTTCTTAGATTGTGACGTCCATATGAAAAAGGACAGGAGCCTCCACATTGGGGTACACAGAAAACCACACATACAGACCAATATCTACTTTTCGACTCTCACCACCCTCTGGAACATAAGCTTGGTGTTATCAGAACCTTGCAACACAGAGCTGATAACGTGCCCACCAGCTCACAGGCCCAAGGGGCAGAACACAAGCACCAAAGAGGCGCCCTCACAACTTGTGGTTACCCTAGCTGGACCTTTGTGAAAACTGCAGCTGCTTCCAGAAAGAAAACCAGCGAAGTGGCTGAGAAAGAAAGACAAAACAAGAGAAACAACATAGTCATTCCATATGTGTCTGGAGTATCAGAAAAACTCAGGACGATCTTTAACAAACACGGTATCCCTGTGTATTTCAAACCCAGCAACACACTCAGACAGAGACTGGTACATCCCAAGGACAAAACACCACACACCCACAAAAACAATCTGGTGTATGCAGTCCAATGCAACGAGGAATGCAAAGACCTCTACATTGGAGAAACAAAACAACCACTGCATAAACGCATGGCCCAACACAGGAGAGCCAACTCCTCAGGCCTGGACTCTGCTGTCCATTTACATCTCAAGGAGAAAGCCCACTCCTTTGAGGACAGCAATGTCCAAATTCTAGACAGAGAGGACACCACCTATCTCCAATTTACAATGCTGCCCTTTCATCCCTTCCCAGGAGATTCAACAATCTAGCCTCAAAGAACAACAACTGTTCACAAGTGGCAAGTGACTCTAACGACTGTCGTTATAACAACATAGGACACTAACGAAGTCGAAACCAACTTTCCATCAAAGGCAGTCATTTAAACGACTGTCGTTGGCACTTGGAGCACAAAAGGGAACCAGTGACATCATCACCCTTGTGAACGCCCACACAAGAGGTTAAATAGTGAGTCTCCACACCAGATAGTTGGACCAGTCCCAGCCTGGTCAGTTGCGTACATGAACTGATGAAGCCTCTTGGATGAGAGGTGAAACGTCTTCCTAGACAAATAACTAAGTCCAGTTGCTTTCGATTTAACCTCCTTTGAAATACTATGACCTGGGCAAATGAGAATATGCACTGGCTATGTAAATTTGGCCACTGCAGCACTTTAGCAACTAGAAACGTACCTAATATGTAAATAAAGCGTGTTTGAAAAATAAAAAATAAATCTCCTCCCCCCCTCAACGTCCTTGAAGGCTTGTGACTTGGCTCTTGGGTGTAAACCAGCGAAGCAGTGGTTGAATGGTATCTTTTAAGCCTTAGTTTGGAAAATAAGTTACACTGACTGCTGAACGGAAAACGGCTGTTATATATTTGAAGACATATTACTGAAAAACAGGTTTGATGATTTGATTTTTGTTGTGATATTTACTCCAAAATCGTATATTGCTATAATGTATAATGTGCAAGTTCAAGTTTTAGAACTCTTCATTTTGATGAAAAATTAATAATAAATAGTCAAAATTTTCATGATTAATATACAAAATCCAGTAATGAAACGTTAAGTATTTAAGACGATGATATAGAAACTCGAGGGATAAGAACTTATTTTTGTTCTAGAGACCTATAAAGATAAAGACGGGATCATACACGGACAGACCGAGCAGCAAGCAATAAATCTGAGGCTGTGGCAACTAACAGCGTTTAAAAACTTACATTATATCTGGACTTGTAAGAACTTTTCTTACTTGTTGGACTAACTCTGCAGAAATCCTAAATCTAAGGCGTATGTGTGTGTTTGACTCCTCGCTTTGGTGTTCCGGAGGAGTTAACAGATAGTGGCATAAAAAAAAAAAAGGAGTGGAGCTATAAATCCAAGGCTGAGTGTATCCATTGTTCTCAGGCGTGTTAGGTGCGGAAACGGGGCAGTTTGGAATCCTTAATAGGAATCTAATATCTATTAGGCTAATGATAAAACAGTAGACAAACTAAATTTTGAATTTACGTACGATAAAAGAATAAAATACGACATTACAACTGGAAAGACTATTGTGTTAATAAAAACCTAAAAACACATAGACACACATCATCTTGAGTTGAATTTAAAAAAAAACAACTGAATCACAGGTTGTCATGGGTGATGAAGTGGCAAAGGAAGATAGGGTGTTTACGCCGCTACAGTTGGTAATAAATCAACAGCCAGAGCATGCAGATCAAATACGTCTCTGTATGAAAAAGTGGCACAAACATGTTACCTTTAACGCTGCCTGTTGCAATGAGGTAGAAGTCGATATTAAAAAGAGGGAAAGCGAGTGGAAGAAAGAAAGAGAGGTTTTGCGATGGTTTCGCCAAGCGAGCAAACAACATGTCTTAAATGTTACTCAGTTGCCTGTTGTTGTGGGAGGGACCAGCCATAGAAAAAAACGAGGAATGGAGAGGAGAACTGCCTGCTCCATCGACTCCTCCTCTGTGTTCAGAGCCCCCACCCTACCTGACCAGTCCAAAAGAAACACCCACTGGACAACTTCCGGTAACAAGAGCAAGGGAAGATGAGAGGGATGGACGTAATGGAAAGTTTACAGTGTCATGGGTGGAGCTACTCTCTGACGAAGGAAAGGCGGATGCCAGTGAGTCAGATGACGAAAGCACGGAAGAAGAAGAATGACAAGCTGAAGCAACAAGCATCCAATACAAGCTTTGATGAAGAAACTCAAAAGGACATTAAAATGTATCACCAAGCAAAGACACCACAAAAACAAAAACAAGCAGCAAGAGAAGTCAAGTGGTCAACTGTGACACAACAAAGAAATTATCTTCAAAGATTACAAACATATGAAGCTGCTTGTGACAAAATTGATCAATTAAATGAAAAAATAAGATCAACTGATGAACAATTGAGAAGAATAAAAGAAGAAGATAACATCATGAGAGAAACTCAACAAACTAAATTAAATGAAATTCAACGTTTAAGAAGCCTTCAAATGGATGAGTTACAAGAAACTCATGGCAGTCCACGACATTGGGCAGCTGAGCCACACACTTGTATTGACACTAGGGCATCGTCTTTTTTTTTTTTTGATCTGGGTACACAAAGAATCGATTGCAGGTATCGATTGACAGGCGCAGTTTCGATACTACTTGGTACTGGGTTGTTTCGGTCGGTACCTGAAAAGTAGAGTACCGATACCCAGCCCTAATTGACACTGAACAAGAATGCTTGGATATGGATTGTGAACAACTGCAAGCAGCTGACACCTGTAGTAAAGAATTATACGGAACCAAAAGCCCAAAGATACTGGAAGCCACAACACAGAGTTGTCCTAAAGACAATAGTTTCAGAAGACAGCCCGCTTGTAGAGCAGGGCCACCTTTTCGTGGAAAAAGAAAAATGGCTCCAACACAACAAACTCAATCCCGTAAAAATGCAGGAACAATCACCATCAGGTGCTGGGGCTGTGGTTCAACTGAACATATTAGAAAAGACTGCCTGATAAAACCATGGCCTGCTGCTGTGCAACAATAGGGGGGCCTAGAGAAACCAACGGGGAATTTAATGACACCTCAAATATTCCCCTGTCTGATACATCAATTAAGACTATAGGTTTCTCTGGAAAAAAAAAAAAAAAAGATAATCAGCCGGTTCCAATAAAAACTCCAATCAACTTATTAGGAAGAGACATATTATGTCATCTGAAAACTAATATCACGTGTACTAAGGACTTTACAAATGACACTATGACATGTAAAATTATGGCGCAACTCCAACAAACACATAATCCTTTGCAAACCCTGCACAAACCATCTGCTGTGTATTGGCTGCAATTAGACTCTGATTCAAATCTAGCAAAGAAATGAAATAATGGTTAAAAGTTAATTTAGGAATAAAGGCAAGGCAAGGCATCTTTATTTATATAGCGCATTTCATACCAAGGCAACTCAATGTGCTTTACATAAAGATAAAACATTTAAAAAAAAAAGAAGCATAAGACAGAATAAAAACAAACAAAACACTAAAAACAGAGTTAATAAAAGAAAAGTAAAAGAAAAGAAAATAGATAAAGTTTTAAGTTCTCAGTTATAAGCACATGAAAAGAGAAATGTTTTTAACCTGGATTTAAAAGTGCTTACAGTTGGGGGTCATTTCAGTTCTGCTGGTAGTTTGTTCCACTTGTGTGCAGCATAACAGCTAAATGCTGCTTCACCATGTCTGGTCTGAACTCTGAGCTCCACTATTTGACCTGAGTCATTAGATCTCAGAGCTTGTCGGAGGAAAAATAAGATCCAAAACAGGGCCAGTTGCGATCAAGGATCCTTTTATTCCAACATGTGATAAGTACAAAATAATGGTATCGAATATGCTCAAAAGTAAAAGTTGTTCATCAAAGTTATAAGAAAAATCCCCTCAAAGTATCAGAATAGCTCCACAAGACGATCAGAATAGACTGAGCTTTGGTGCAGTAGAGTTTACGCCGCTTTAGGAAAAATGGACATAAACCCGAGCCTGTTCCGGACCAGACTAAGTTGTTATCTCCTCGTCTTCGCTTTTTATTTACGATCCTCCCTTCTATTCAAATGACGGTTGACGATGATGGTTCGACTACGATCTGCCCCGCTGATTTGTTCAACTAATATTATACGACATTACACGATGCTAATCCCCGCCTTCATGGACGTGTCTTACTATGGCACGTGTTGGGGTTCATCCCAAGTTCAGCTTCATTGGCGCCACACAGTCTTGCTGACGGCCGTTATCTACGTTACCCCCCTTGACTCCCTCTGTAGGCACCTAGACACCAAACTTACGATGCACTCCCACGCATGCGCACACCCTGATGATGCACTCCCACGCATGCGCACACTCTGACCACTCCTCCCTTGCTTCCTCAGCACTCTCTTGGTTTCCTCATGCTCACCCCTCCCTTCTCTGTCTCTCTGCTGTATCAGAGCTCAGTGCTTTTCCTTTTTTTTTTACCCAACAAGCTCTACTGGATTTATACTCTACTAACATGTCATTCATGTATCCTGGACCTAAACCATTCAGTGATTTGTAAACCAGTAGCAGAACTTTAAAATCTATTCTGTAGCTGACTGGGAGCCAATGTAAGGTCTTAAGAGCTGGGGTGATGTGATCTGATCTCTTTGTTCTGGTTAAAACTCGAGCTGCAGCGGTCTGAATGAGCTGCAGCTGTTTGATACTTTTTTGGGGGAGACCAGTCAGACCAGACCAGTTACAGTAGTCTAGTCTACTGGAGATAAAAGCGTGAATCAGCTTCTCCTGATCAGTTTGGGACATAAAACCCTTAATTCTGGATATGTTCTTAAGTTAATAAAAGGCTGATTTGGTGACTGATTTGATATGGCTGTTGAAGGTCAGATCTGAGTCTATCAGCACGCCAAGGTTTCGGACTTGGTCTTTAGTTTCTAAAGACAGTGACTCAAGGTGTTTACTGACAGCAACCCTCTTCTCTTTATTTCCAAAAACAATGACCTCAGTTTTTTCTTTATTTAACTGAAGGAAATTTTGGCTCATCCAATTTTTGACTTGCTCTAAACAGTGACATAATGACTCTGTTGGACTGCAGTCATCTGGAGACAGTGCAAGATATATCTGTGTGTCATCTGCATAACTATGATAGTTGACATTACAATTCTGTAGAATTTGACCCAAAGGCAGCATATACAGGTTAAACAGAAGGGGTCCAAGGACTGACCCCTGAGGAACTCCACATGTCAAAGCCACTCGATCGGATTGATAACTACCAATGGTCACAAAATAACTCTGTTCCTCTAAGTAGGACCTGAACCATTTTAGGACTGTCCCGCTAAGTCCTGCCCAGGTTTCCAACCTGTCCAGCAGTATACTGTGATCCACAGTGTCAAACGCAGCACTGAGATCCAATAGGACCAGAACTGACACCTTGTCTGAGTCAGTGTTCAACCTTATGTCATTTAACACTCTAATAAGAGCTGTTTCTGTACTGTGGTGAGGTCGGAAGCCTGATTTAAATTTGTCAAAGAGTCCACTGGAGTTCAAGAAGTTGCTGAGTTGATTAAAAACTACTTTCTTAACGATCTTGGCTATAAAGGGAAGATTTGAGATGGGTCTGTAGTTGGTTAAAATGGTAGTATCCAATGATCTCTTTTTTAAGAGTGGCTTGATGGCAGCTACTTTCAGGGGTTTAGGAAACATGCCTGATTGAAGTGAGCAATTTATTATTTGCTGCAGATCTGTTTGGACAGAGCTTATAATAGTTTTTAAAAAGTCAGATGGTATTGTGTCAAGACAACATGTCGATGTTTTAAGATGCTGATCTGTTTCTTCTAAGGTTTTTTGGTCAACTGTATTAAACTCTGACATTACAGTTGATTTATTCCTAGGTGATTTTAGGGATTGCATCATTGTATTATTTTGCTGATTTGTGTTGATATTTAGCCTTATGGATTAGATTTTTTCATTGAAGAAGTAAGCAAATTCATTGCATTTTTCTGTGGAAAAGAGTTCTGATCTCTTTTGGGGGGGTTGTAAGCTTATCAACCATAGCAAACAGAGCACGAGTGTTGTTGATGTACTTATTAATCATTTCAGTAAAGTGTTGCTGTCTAGCCTTGAATAACCCATGGTTAAAATTACAAAGACTTTGTTTGTAGAGGTCATGGTGGATTTGAAGTTTAGTTTTTCTCCATTCACGCTCAGCTTTCCTGCATTCTGTTTTCAGAGCCTTTACCATCAAAGTGTTCCTCCATGGTGTTCTCTGTCTGGTCAAGGTCTTCTTAGTTTTAATAGGTGCAATGGTATCAATGACATTTGAGATTTTGCAGTTTAAATTATCCAGGAGTTCATCAACTGTCTCTGCACTCACAGTTGGTGACATGACTATAGCCTCCATAAACTTAACACTGGTATTCTCATTTATGAACCTTTTCCTAACAGATACAGAGGGTAACTGCATGTTCGGAGTTAAATGATCAGAAAGAGCCATGTCCTTGATATCATCAGAAGTAATGTCAACACCTCTACAGATAACCAGATCCAGAGTGTGGCCTTGGGTGTGTGTGGGCCCTTTCACATGTTGGGAGAGGCCAAAAGTGTCAAGAAGAGAGCAAAGTTCTTTGGCATTTGTGTGTTATTGTCTATGTGAATGTTAAAATCCCCTGTTATGATAAAAAAGTTGTAGTCGGCAAACTCATCAAATAATTTTCCTGGGTATCTTGGTGATCTGTAAATAATTAGGAAGATAACTTTTGGATTCCCCTTTACTAAAAAACAGAGATATTCAAAAGAGCTAAAATCACCAAATATAGTTTCCTTGCACTGAAATACAGATTTAAAAATGGCAGCAACTCCCCCGCCTTTCTTACCACTTGGGATAGCATGCTAGCTGAAATCAAGGATGTAGCAGAAGATAAGGCCATGGGATGGGAAAGTACCTAAAACCACACACACACACCAGCATATAAGCCACACACGGATGATGTGAAAATCAGTCACTTCGACCCTTCTGTCGACACTTTTTCTTTTTCATATACTGTACTTTGTATCTTGTAAGTGACTCAGGGTGTTAACTTGTGTTTTACTTTGTCTAAGAGTGAATAAAAGACAACTCTGCGTCGGATCCATCCCTTTCCAGCGTTTTATTGGAGTCTTCAAAGTTATTATATTATTATATTAAAGTGATGCTGAATAAGTTTAAGGCCCAAAAAAGACGAACTTATTTTACAACAAGATCAAAATACCTTTTTTTGATCACTCCTGAGGGGTGTTTCCCGATAATGTTTGGGTCTCCCTTTACCCAGGATCTTTGTTCATTCTGACCGCTCGTGTGATGACTGACCTCTTCTTTGCAAAGAAAATAAAAACCTAGTCGGCCGGTAGAAGTCTCTATTTCATTATTCACCAACAGCAAACTGCTAAGAATTTCCACAACAGGATTCTATGCAAAATGTGCAAAATGTAACACTGTATTGTACACTTTTGTTACCATATCTGAGTTATCGTGTTAGAGTATGGGGGCACACCTACAGACAATATGCAACATGCAAAAGAGAGCACACCTACAATATGCAACATGCAAAAGAGAGCAATAAGAACAGTGAACATTACAGGATATCATGAATGCGATAGAGTTCAAAACCACTCAAATACTCTAAAAAAAACAGGCATTAAAACATGTAACTAAAATAATATGAAATAAAGATTAAATGTGATAAGAAGCCTGATTAAAAGGAATAAAAGAAATCCATATAAATTCATCCATATAGGCATGGACAGAAAACATGAAAATAATGCATTATATAAAAACTGGAATTATTAAAAGCCACTAAGTCTTTGGAGCATTTGAAGTGGTAAACACATGAACTGTATAGAGCCAATAAGGCAACTTGACTTCTTTTGGATTCTTCAGTTCTAAAGACCAGTGTAAGAAAAACAAAGGATTTTCTGTGTTTTTCAACTTCAGCACTTAACAACCACAATGACCAGGATGACAGAGAACCTTCACAGACATAACCTGAACATGGTTGAGAACAAATCCAAAGGCCTCATGTCTGCAGGGACATTCGGTGTCATCAGGCCTCTGCTGTTTCTCTTCACTGAAAAAACCTGAAATATCCACCAGGAGAAGAATAAATGGCAGAATTCTGACACTGAACAAAACCACATTGAGATTGGCTGAACTTCTGTCTGACAAATGTGATGTCAAGACAGCTGCTCACATTGAAACACTAAATCCTACTGTTTGTTTGAATGCTGTTGTTGCAGATGGATCAGGTCATTCAGATTAACAAGAGTAAGAACTATTCAGAATAAAATCAGCTCATAGTTAAACCAAGGCCTTTGAAAAAAGATTGTGGAGACATTTAAGAGAGGTTTTACCCAGTTAGTGATGTTTCTCCATCTGGGCTGCTGTTCATGTCATCATAATGTTTCTTCACCAGGTCAAGCTCTGCTGAAACATCTAAAAAGAAAGTATAATAAATAAAAACTATATATATATTCTGTTATTATTCTGTTCATTTATTAACATCAGTGAGATAAGTACAATGTATATATTTTTTAAATATCCTCCACCTGGGATTGAGTCATCAGTAGTCTTCAGTGACAGCTCAATTGATTTCATCAGGGTTTCCTCCAGCTCCTTCAGCACGAACTTCTAATGAAGCAACAAAATCACTCATTACTTTTGTCATGAAAACGTTTTGTGTTTCTCTTTTAACAGCAGTGAAAAAGGAGATTTTTAGAATGATGCATATTGTACAGAATAAGCCTTAGTATAAAAAGTGACCTAGAATGAACAGCACATGTTACTACCTATTTTGTCTCATATTATACAAAAAGAACAAACCTTCAGGTCGTTCAGGTAGAGCAAGAGGGCATCTTTAGCCTCCTCAAACATGATGTTCTTTGATTCATAAACATGTCTTTCAATGGTGTCCCTCATGTTATTCAGTACACCTGGTCCACTAAATGTTGCTGCTCCTAGAATAAAAAAGATAACAGCTGAATATTTCTGTATAATCATGATGAATTTACTATATTGACAGAATACCATGATCTTCTTTATTACTTTTGTAACATCCTTGCATGTGTTCTTCAATTTTCTCCGTCAGACTGTGGTACATTATTTTCTTGTGCTTCCGGATGATTCTGTTGAGTTTCACCTTAATCTTTTCTTCCTGAAAGAGACAACACAGAGTATAGATGATAGATGTGTAGACCAACAGACAGACAGACAGACAGACAGACAGACAGACAGACAGACAGACAGACAGACAGACAGACAGACAGACAGACAGACATACCTCTGTCTGTAGAAAAGTCAGTTGCAGCTCAGCTCCTCTGTACTTCTGGATCAGCCTTTTTGTGTCAAGTGTAAATGCAGCGATGGCTCCATTGAATGCTCCACATTCTCTTTCATTTCTGAAACATGTCAACAAGTTTAAATGTTTAATATATACAATTATGTCAATTCTTTGTTTCGCCACTAGGTGGGGCTAGTGGTGCAGCGTATCAGATATACAGTAAACATCCTCATCCTCTTTACATAGCGTGCCATTCAGGAGTCGGGGCTGAGCACCGGGTCGGCTTGTCTCATAACAAAGAGGAATTCTGCATTTGCTACAGGCACTACACCGTTGTGTACAGATGGCTCCCCTGGACCTATTGCATATTTCGCGCGAGACCCAAGTTGCCGTGCTCGGTGTATTCAGGTGCAGTCAGAGCTACCGTTTGTGTCATAAACACAGGAATATCAACTCTTGACTTGCTTGAAGTGTACATTTTTTTCCACAGACAGCGTCAGATGGCGACTCAAACCTGCGCCGAGAAGTTTTTTTTACTTGAAGCAAGTCAAGAGTTGATATTCCTGTGTTTATGACACAAACGGTAGCTTTCCCACTGCACCTGAACACACCGAGCACGGCAACTTGGGTCTCGTGCGAGACTCCGGGAGACTTCTCATGAAGATAAATATCTTCTTCCCCTCTCTGATGCTGACCCTGATGCTAACTGCAATGTTTTTAAACAAGGCCCCTTACCCTGCTCTTATTTTTCTGAGGACTCCTTAAAGTCTCTTTGTGTGGATAAAAAGATTGCTAATGACAACTGTTTTTCTTTGTTTCACCTTAAAGCAGAAGTAAGTGATATATTTGTGTTAATATAAGTCTTAAATAGTTATATCTTCCGACAGCAATCACTTACATAGAGTGTTTGGACTGAAACACGGGTCTGTCAGTCCCTCTGCTCTGCTCTGAGCCGAAGAGAAAACATTTATCGTATCCTACAGTTTTTATCCAATGAGGAGAGAGAACGGCATGCAGGGCTGTGTGTGCAGCCAAGGAACGCCGTGAATGTGGTGACGTAGCGACGAGGACTGTTATAGTGCGTTCAAGGAAACTCGTATTTTTCCGACCGTGAAGTCGTACCAGTTCGATCTGGTACGAGTTCACAGGTCGGAAGTTACGAGTGGCCGTTATAGTGACTTTCACCGGTAAAACAGGTCGGAAAAACACGAGTGGGTTGCCTGGAACGCCACAAAGTCGTAAGTTGTGACTTGAAGCTGTAATTTACGATTTCAAAAGCCTGCCTGGAACGCAGCATTAGCGAAAACGACCGGACCACTTACTTCTGCTTTAATATTCGTAGTTTACCTAAACATTTTGATAGTTTTATCGATTATCTTGGTATGCTGCCAGTTGATTTTTCAGTTATAGGCTTGACCGAAACATGGCTGAATAGCCAAAAAGTTTCTATGTTTCCCATGAGTAATTATAATCACTATCCCTGTTTCAGACCTGTGCATTGTGGAGGAGGTGTATCTCTCTTTGTTAAGGAGGGCATCAAATCCTCCCTTCGAAATGATCTTGTTATGATGGTGGAAGATGAAGCAGAGGCTGTTTTTTTAGAGCTTGTTGAGCCTTCTTCTAACAAGGTCTTTATTATTGGATGCATTTATAGACCACCAAATTCTAATATCAATCGTTTTATTGACAGCTTTTATTCTACCCTCAGTAAGATTACCACTGAAAAAAAAACTTGCTATATTATGGGTGATTTTAATATTAATCTCCTAAATAATCAGTCATCTCAATTTATTAATCATCTCAATGCTGCATCTTTCTTCTCCCTCATAACAAAGGCTACCAGAATCACTGCCTCAAATGAAACACTGATTGACAATATATTTACTAATTCCTATTGTGATACGGGGATACCTGGCATTTTGTTCTGTGACTTATCTGACCACCTTCCTGTGTTTTATCTCGAGCCCATAAATGGGAAATCAAACTCATCTACTACACCTGGTGACATTTTCCTCCGTAAATTTAATAATAGTAATATGAGTAGGTTCATTGATAAATTATCCATTGTTAGTTGGTCTGAGGTTGTAAATGAAAATGAAATTCAAAAGGCTTATGACATCTTCCATGCTATATATTTTAAGATCTTTGATGATGCTTTTCCACTTCAAAGAACTAAAAATAAATTAAATAATCCAAGTAAATCCTGGTTAACCAACGGGCTGAAACGGTCTATTGCCAAGAAGCACAAACTTTACCGTGACTATCTCACCAATCCCACGCCATTATTTCTGAATCGGTATACAATTTTCAGAAATAAATTGAATCACCTGCTGAGAATAGCAAAACGTCAGTTTTATGCATTTAAATTTACTGAATCTCAGAATAACATGAAAAACACATGGAGGACTATCAATGAACTTATTCATAAAAAAACTGACAGGACTGTACAAAGGGAGTTCAAAGGAATTAATAAAGCTCTCTCAGATCCCCTTGAGATAGCTAATGAATTCAATAATTTCTTTGTTTCTATTGGTCCTTCACTCGCAGTCAAGATTCCACAGACCCCACTATCCACTTCAGGGATTAAGTGCCCCTCTTCCTCTTTTGCATTTTGCCCCATCACTGAGATTGAGCTCATTGACGTTGTAAACAAAATGAAACTATCTGCACCAGGTCATGATGAATTGAAATCCTCAATACTCAAAACAAGTCTTCCATATGTCATTAAACCTCTTCTTCATATTTTTAATCTCTCCCTCGAAACCGGTATATTTCCTGATCAGTTTAACCCTTTGATGCACAACATGGGTCTAAATAGACCCGAGTGAGTTTTTTTGTGCTATATCTTTGCGAAAAATTTATTTCATCATATAGAATTCCAGGTATTCCTCAATTAACTTGTTTTTGATCATAATACATCCTTATTTTATTTTTTACTTTTTCACTTTTTTAATAAAAACACATTTTGTATCACTACCCCTCTAATGCGCAACATGGGTCTAAAATGACCCACATTCATTTCCAATGTGATTTCATGCTGAGTGATAGTTTCTTTGCTGTAACTTTTGAAATCTATCTATTTTATGATTGAATGTTCCAAGTATTATTTAATATCTTGTTTTTTATTAGTGGGGTCATTATTTCCATTTTTCATTTCTAACTTGTGAACAAAAATGAACAAAAATGTCTCAGTGAGTGGACCGGTTGAAAAAACAAGTATAGCAAGAATACTTTAATTTTAGCATTCCCTCACTATCTATACCAACAACAGACCATTGTTTCCTTGATTACAATAATGACTAGTCATTACCTGTCCTTTCCCCCCATTAATAGCTCTGTTGACATATTCTACTGTGGTCAACAGCTAACCATAGTTTATTCTATCTGAGTAGGCTATTTCAATGTTATATCTTTGAAATCACTGCACAGTATTTATAATTTTCTTCAGTAAATATTCTTTTTTAAGCACATATAATCATATTTACTTGTTTTACAATTATTCCAATTTACCTAAAGAAACATTTGATGACTCATTAAAGATAACTGTGCATAATTTATAAGGTTTTAGTTACCTTGAATAAGTAGCTACATTACTTGTCATAAAGGGAAATACCTTAATATTAGCAAGTTAGCTAACTGTTAACATGATGACATGTTCTAGCTGGTGACAACAATAGAATAATATTCTATTGTAGACACCAGCTAGAACATGTCAACAGCTACCTAGCTAGCTAGCTGGTGACATGTTCTACTGTAGTTAACTAATACAGTAGAATGTAGAAATGTCAACTGCTAGCTAGCTAACTGGTCCACTCTCTGAGACTTTTTGTCTATTTGTTCATAAAATAAGAAAGTAAAAATGGAAATAACACCCTGTACTAATTAAAAACAAGATATTCAAATGATACTTGGAGGATTCAATGATAAAATATATTGATTTTAAAAGATACCACAAAGAAACACTCACCCAGCATGAATTCACATGGAAAATGAATGCGGGTCATTTTAGACCCATGTTGCGCATTAGAGGGGGTGTGCATATGTTGTGCATCAAAGGGTTAAATGGGCTAAAGTCATTCCTCTCTTCAAAGCTGATGATCCCTCATTATTTTCCAATTATAGACCGATATCTATTCTACCATGTTTTTCCAAAGTATTAGAGAAATTAGTTTATAATCGTTTGTTTAAATACCTCAATGACAATAAAATTTTATATGACCATCAGTACGGGTTCAGAGAGAATCATTCCACATCTATGGCCCTCACCCGACTTGTAGATAATATTACCAAGGCTACCGATAATAAAGAATTAACACTTGGAGTATTTCTTGATCTATCGAAAGCCTTCGATACGGTCAATCATGATATTTTATTACAGAAACTTTCTCTTTATGGTTTATGCAGCTCAAATCTGTTATGGTTCAAAAGCTATTTGTCTGATAGAAGGCAATTTGTTTCCTGGAATAACTCTTCATCTGACTTAAAGTTGCTTTCATGTGGTTTGCCCCAAGGATCAATTTTGGGCCCTTTACTGTTTCTTATTTATGTAAATGACCTACACATGTCATCAACTAAAGCATATTTTATTCTGTTTGCAGATGACTCCAATATTTTTTTATCTGGTAAGAATGGACCTAAATTAATATCAGAAATGAACACAGAATTGTGTAAAGTTGACTTATGGTTTAAGGCAAACAAATTGTCACTCAATATAAAGAAAAGCTTGTATATGTTATTTACTCCGAGAAGTCTACACTCAACAAACTCTCTTCCTAATGTTTATATTGACAACAACATCCTGGAAAGGGTCACGGTAACAAAATTCTTAGGTATCTTAATTGATGAAAATCTTACTTCATCAGTCATCAGTCAGTCAGTCATATTCTGTCTATTTCTAACAAGATTGCTAAGAATATTGGAGTTATCAGAAGAATACGTCATCTCCTGCCTGGTAAAATCTTGATTAATTTATATTATACGATGATCTATCCTTTCATTTCATATTGTAATTTTATT
Organism: Trachurus japonicus; assembly: GCF_045865225.1. Classification (NCBI taxonomy): domain Eukaryota; kingdom Metazoa; phylum Chordata; class Actinopteri; order Carangiformes; family Carangidae; genus Trachurus; species Trachurus japonicus. The sequence continues at coordinate 16,470,725 of NC_140914.1, read as the reverse complement.
TGGGCAAGCACTTTCAAGAGCTCTCTCAACTGTATTCTCGTTTTACAAAAGCGATTCATCAAAATGATAACATTTTCTAGCAGATTTACTAGATCCACACCTCTGTTTCAATCTCTAAGTATTCTTCCTGTTTTTGCTGTAAATACTTTTCAAATATGTATTTTTGTTTATCAATCTATTCACAAGTTACTCCCAATTTGTTTCCAAACTGTATTTCAGTTCAATTCCCAGATTCATAATTTCAACACTAGATCAGCAAATAATCTTCATCCCACCTTTTTTAAGTCTACTTTTTCTCAGTTCTCAATCAGATTTAGAGGTCCGCATTTTTGGAATGCACTACCAATCCACCTTAGAAACTGCACAAGTATAAATTCATTTAAGAAACAAATAATTCACTTTCTATTGGCCCAATTGAGCGATTCATAATCCCACATACTTTTTACATCATTTTTGTTTTTCTCTCTCTCCTTTTCTAATTGTTTTGTTTTTCACATGATGGTAAACTGAACTTATTCTGAATGTCAAATGTTTATCCTGAATATCCACACAATATTGATTTTCTCTTTTTTAATTGTTTTATGTTGTTTTTTCATTCTGTAAACTAAATTTATGTTGAATGTTTGTCTTATGGAGGACCACTTGACAAGCCCTTAGGGGTTTTTTTGGTTTCTCCTGCACATTTGCTTTATCTACTGTATACTTTGTATGTCTCTTGTCGTTGTCGTTCCACTTTTTTAATATGCTGTTTTATACATTTTTTATGTGCTAAATAAAAATACAAATACAAATACTTCGAATTAGATCTAGTTTTACAAACATGTCGGCTTGCTTGAAGTAAATAAACTTCTCCGTGCATGTTTGAGTATGTTTAACTTGCTTTAGACTACCACTTGGCTTTCTGTGTCACCATACCCAACAAGTTACTGAAGATGCTTCCCATGAATCCTTCTGAAAAAGTCTTTCAGGTGAGATGTATGTGTAACATCTTCAAGAGCCCCAAACAAGTCCAGAGAGCACAATCTCTTAATTCTAGACAGTCTCTCTCTCTAGATTGTAAATGGACCAAAGAGTTTTGTGTCCTCAGTGAATAATTTCTTACGGGAAAGTCTTTCTGAACTCCTCATCAATGCTGTTGGTCAGGAACGAACTCAGCTTCTCATTGACGTTAATTTGTCTCTGTTTTTTTGTTTTGTAGGTGCCGTTGTTCTGAACAACATACTTTAATGTCTTGTGAAAACTGCTACCAGCACCTGATTTTTGACCTGCAGCCTTTCTCTGAAACAAAACAGAAAAAAAAGTTGTATTCTTTGTATGAAGTTCATTATCAAAATCATCATTAAAGTAGTACAAAATACATACAGGATATAAGATGGACTTCAACGTTGCATCACATGAACTTTTTGATTGTTCAACCCCCTCAGTGAGGCATCTTTCAAAAGCCTCATAAGCCTCTTCCATGGGTTTTCTGACTTTATCAAGTTCCCGCCTCATGTTTTCTTCAAGCTCTCGGCACACCTCTGTTTTTGTTCCAGACTGAAATCAAACACACGTTTATTCATGACATCCTGTTGTTCTTGAGTATGAACAGTGTTTAATTACTGTTAATACACAGCCTCTCTAAAGTAACCCATCCTCAGTAAATCAACAACCTTGATGAACAGATTTTCTGTAGGGGTGACATCACATAGAAACTTATTTAACTAATATAGTTGTCATAGCATTTGAGCATAGTTTATTTTCTTATTAATCTTAATACTTCCTGGAAATACTATAAATGACAATACAGATGACAAAACAAAATGAAATAGGTTTTATGACTAGAACGTACCACTTCCCTGAATCTGGCCCCTTGAATCAGAGAGAGAATCCCATACGCTCCAGACACATAGTTTGATGTCACTGAGTGATAGGCGTTCAGAGTTTGCAGAGATTCCTGAAGTTTGGGTATTTCTGTGAAATTTAACAGTAAGCGCAGCGTTAGTTCTGACAGGCCATGACGTCAAGCTCTAAATCAGCACAGCATAGCTGTCAACACCGAGCAGATCAGCTGATGGCTCAGCTGACTCCCCGTGGCATCATTGTATCTTGTTGGTTGCTCTGCTCTGTCTGGGTTTTCTTTGCTGCTGCGCTCTCTGCTTATGCCGTTCATGATGGCTCATGAAGGGCAGGAAGGTGTTCTTCCTGCCTCAGGCTTTCCACGCAAGCGTGTGGAAGAGCAGGGGGTCCCAGAACAGTACACAGTTGTGCAAGTAATTAAATATTATTTTTGACATAGTGGTCCTGACAGAATTGTGTTTTACATCTTTATGTCACATAATTTTTGACACATCCAGCCTGTTAGTCTTTCTGGTGTACAGTGATTAAACTAAAACCAAATGTGTGTTTCAGCGATATATCTTCCGTCTTCACCTACCTGTGTCATCTCGTTGTAGATATTTTCTTTTCCGAAACTCTTTGGAGCTCACTGTGAACACTTGGAAACACTCTTCACTGAAGTGTTTCTGAAAAATCACAATGGGTTTTGATTTTACAGTAACGTCAGGCCATCAGTCTGTAAGCTTTTTTCTGTGTCCATATAACTCACCTTAATCTTTTTGTCTTTTATGAATTCTGACATCACTGTTTGTTTGGCTTTCAGATTTCTCTTCAGTATGAGATCACGAACAGCAGCTGCTCGACTGAAAAAAGATTTGTAAAGTAAAGAGGTGGCACCTCATACAGTGTTCACTTCCACCTCAGTATTGTCCAAGATTTTGTCTACCTGGTTTCTCATCTCTCTCCGGTCCTCCCATCCTCTGAGCTACAGAGTCCTGAACTGCAATTGTGGACCACCCTCTGCTGTCTGCTGCTGCATTTCACTTGTGATAGATTTTGTCTGCACTTTTTGTGCTCCCTCTCTTGACTTGATATGGTACAACCACATATAATTTTAGCTTGAGTTCTTGCCCACAGCATTCATTACTGTTACTGTTACCATCCACACGAATACGCAGCTTCATTTTTTTTTTTTCCCACTCTGGGACCCGTTTTCAAAAAATACCGTTTTCACCCCCCCGAAAACGCCGTATCCATGTGGACACGAGGCCGATCCGATAAAGTATTTATCCGGATTCGAAAAAAACTGATTTGTATGGACGGGGCCTAAGAACAACTGCTCACAATGGCCTCCTGTGACTCCAACAACTGTCGTTATAACACAGTAGAGCACTAACAAAGTCGAAACCAACTTCCCACCAACGACTGTCGTTGGCACATGGAGCACAAAGGGTTCCAGTGACATCATCGGCCTTGTGAACGCCGTCACAAGAGGTTAAATACCTGGATCTCCACACCAGATAGTTGGACCAGTCCCATCCTGGTCAGATGCGAGCACGAACTGATGAAGCCTCTTAGATTAAACGTCTTCCTAGACAAATAACCAAGTCCAGTTTGCTTTTGATTTAAATTTCTTTGGGGATACTTACTGATCATCTGAATCTTCAATATGGTCAGACTTGGTGCAGATAAAGTGAATGCACTGACACTCGCCACCATTTCCCATGAGGCTACAGGCATCCTCCAGGATCTCCCACGCTTCTTTCTCTGATGCTGCTCGATTAATTTCAGTCACAATCCACACAGTGGAACAACTTCCTACAAGCTGCAGAAGCATAACAAGACAATTATGAGAAATTGATTCAATGCTCAATGCAACAGTTGCCCGATTGAGACAGTAAAACAGCATAAACAGCAGTCTATGGGAATAAATTACCTCTTTCCACATTTTGTCTCGGCTCTTGTTACGATCTCCATTTCCAGGAAGATCCACAAGTGTGACATGCTGGAGAAGATCATTACCAGGCACCTTGACAGTCACTCACTTCACCAGTGGCCAGTACCACCTCTTGACTACATTGCCTTGTCCCTCTTCCAAGTCGCTTCTTGTGTATTTGACAAATTTTGCAGATAGTTCTTTGGCCTGTGATAAATAATAAAGCAAGGCAAGACAATGCAAATTGATTTTTATGTTGATGCACATTCAAAGTTGCTGACAGGATCTGATACATGTCAACACCAACAGGTTTATATGAGTCTAACATTTAATTAAAAACACTATACTTGTTTTCATGAAACTTATTTTGAAGTTCCATACATGCCTGTCCATGAAAAAACATATTTGCAATAGTTAAGCCTATATGGTGAATACATGGGGCAAACACCTTTTCAAGATCTTATGACATATTTTTCAGATGATAAAAGGCCTAAAGCCCCTACAAAGAACTTTCATTTTGTGTTGATTTTGGCGACCCCTATGGACAAAAGGGGTAGTGTTTTGCTATATGCATTTCCCATGAGTTCTAGCTTGAACCCATTTTATTGTTAAATACTCAATGTGCATGTGACTTGCTTAGTCTTACTTACTGATTCACATGTCAAAATCTTCTTCTTGTGTAGGAGAAACTCTGGGATTTCTCTGAAATGTCTGTCCTCCATGAGGGTTTTAGTTGACATGTTTCTCCATTCTTCTCCATACAGAGCTGTCAGCTTTTCACAATACTCATCATCATCATCATCATCTATCTTTTCCTGTTCTGCATCATCCCTAAGAATATGCTCCAACGGCCACAATTCATCTTCCCACTCCTGAAAAACAGAAATAATTATGTTGAATTTCATCAAATGTGAAATAATGTAACCAACAATTATTCTTTTGCAGCTAAACTGTACATTAACTAATTTCAAGTGAAGACAGGTGGTGTACTGTACCTCTTTTGTGATGAACTCAATTTCTGCCTCATACTTTGTGTTGACCTTGTTCGCCTCCACTTTAATCATGACTGAGGTACATGCACTGACACTTCCAGAGGGCAGAAGGTTCTTCACTCCAATGACGGCATTTATCAGAGAGCTTTTTCCAGCTCCGGTTTTACCAAACACACCGACCAGCTCCCTCTTGTCTGTCTCCAGATCACGGATTTTAGACCTGATGTACGAGAGTGGTTTTAGGTCAATTATGCTTCTAATGACTAATAAATTAACATGTAAAGGGTTAGTCATGGAAATTACCATTATCACCACTTATGTCATTCAGTTTTTTATTTCATTTTTTTAATCCTACATCCTACAACATTTCTTTTTTGCATCAGTGTTCATTCCATCCAGAGTGGTACAGTAATTGTGGGGGTCAGAGGAATTCCCAGTGGTCTGTTTGGTTTGTTAATTAAGAGAGACAATACAAATAATATGAGACAAGACTCTAGTAATTCTGTGAGCTTGTGAGTGAAGGTCAGGATAGTTTGATATGAAAATGACTGATAATATCCCCATGGCTTGAATTTCCAGTGGGTTGTGATGTGCTAGAAAATAGAAAACTTCACTTAATAGCTCAACACTTACTTGAGGAAAGCATTGAGCTTTGTGTTTTCTTCCTTTTGTAGTCTCATATAAACATAGTTTATTATGTTTTTCACATCAGAGAGTATGACTTGTTCTGTCAGAGAAAAAGTGAAAAATTATTAAACAAGGAGCATGAACAGTTTTTCTATTAATGCTAATATTAATAGCTGCTGCGTGGCAAAAGCTAATGGGGATCTAAATAAACAAAACAAAACAAATGCACAATGAGGTTAACTTGATACACAAAATTGGAGGAAAATAGTGAATCCTCAATGTTCATATTCATAAGTGTCCACATTAACATCCATGAACAACATTCAGAACATGTTATGTTGGTATAGATGCCTGCTTTCTGAAAATCTGTAAATTGGGACATCTACTGTTGACTGGTTTACATGTTCTGATGAGACACTGACCAGCCAGGGACAAAGTATTTTCTGTGGCCAAGGTATGAGACTAATATGTGATATAGTATATGTAATGAACAACAACATTTCTTTATATATTGGGTCATAGATAGACTGTAACATAGTTACCTCCATATGATCCCAGTCTTCTGTCACATCTTCGTTTACTGGCTGGTGACTGAAAGCTGCTCGACTCCCCCTGAAGATCCAACGTTCTCTTTCCTGTCTCACCTGTATTACTGGTGGAGGGCAATACCTGAGGATGAACACACATATTTCACTCCTGAAACATTGTTTAAAACATGACATTGTGTGAATATAATTTCACACAGGCACTGCCCCCTAACGAAGCTCTGATTACACACTAAAAGTTCAGTGATATTTTTTAATTGATTTGTGTCCCTAGCTGGGATGAGTCTGACAAACCCCTCGGAAGCAGAGTCCAGAAAAGGCCTAACAAGTGTCAGCATTTTCCTCAGTCAACAACACTTGATCTAGTGAGACAATTGTTCAGTCATGACTTCCTAACTCAGGATACTACACTGCAATAAATTAATAATATGCATGAGAAGAAAAGTTCCCTTACCATACATATAACTGTAAAACTCTGTGTTGTTCTTACCTGAGAAGAGTCAGTTGCTTCAACACGCTTCTGTTGGCACAGAAGATAAACTGTAACTTGTAAATATTCAGAAGCCATTGAAAATAAAATACAATCCTTCTGTTGAGCTACAATAAATGTCTGCACTCAACTTACATGAGGAGAAGAAACAACTGTTTCATGATATGTGGTCTGTTGCTCTGCCTGGTGACAAAGAGAAAATAATTGCTAATCAATGACAGTAAATAGATGTATTTTTAAAATTCTAGTAAATGCCACAAGTTTATTTGTGGCTGTCATCAGGACTGTAAACAGCTGTAACCTTAACAGTATGAAGTTAAATTTAGTAGAAAATACCTTTACAGTGCAGAACATTACCTTTAATAACTTGAGCCTCTTCCTAAATTTTGACCTTGGTCCCACTTGTGTGATCAGGTTATCAATATCCTGATCCTCAAGACAGTATAGACTTTCTGCATCAATGCCTTGATCTGTAATTGACAAAAAATATTCAGATGAATAACAGTCATGCAAAAACAAGTCATTAACAACTTACTGCATTGTCTGTTACATACAGTAGGGAGTGAAACAGATGCAGGAACAGTTGTTTGTTTTAACTTTAAGAACATGTCAGGCTCACTGAGAGAACAGTATTTGTAAAACCTTACCTGGGCTTGAACCTGGCCATTTGTGGCCACCCTGTTTTCTTTTTGTTGATCATTTCCATCTGCGTTAAAGCAAATGGAACGAAACTCCCCAAGGGTCTGGACATTTGTCTGAATTAAAATTTTCGATCATCAGAACTTCAAATATATCAATAATATTCTGTTAAGATACAATCCTCCCGTTTAGCTCTATCGTGGCCATTTGTGGCCAATTGAAACCCATTAAAACCACATGTTTTCATCCCTTGTTATTTCCAGTATAGAATTATCCAAATTAGGTAAAATGGGTATCGTTCCAAACTAGAGACTTGAAATTTATGGTTTTTAATGTTTTTTGTAAAATTTTTCCAGTAACCCTTTTTTGGCCAGGGGAACAAATTAATGTAATATTTTTATTTCACCACTAGGGGTCGCTAGTGACATATGTCCTACAAAGGAGCAAATGAATGACACAAATTTGACATGTATGTGATCCTGAGGATGTCTAATGATGATATTTGTTGTTGCCTAAAAAAAAAAATGTGTGTGTGTGTTTGTATGTGTGTGTGTTTTTTTAGATATCAAATCACACATAAGAATTGTTGCAGTTCAGTTGCAGTGAATTCCGTCTCCCAGTAATTCCTTGTTTTTTCCAGTATAGAATCATGCAAACTAGGTAAAATGGGTGTCATTCTAAACTAGAGACTTGAAATTTATGGGTTTTAATGTTTTTTGTCAGATTTTGCCTATGGCCCATTTTGGGGAACGCTCACAATTTCATGTAATATTCTAGTTTGCCACTAGGGGTCAAAAAATGCATATGTGCTACAAAAGAGCCAATAAATTACACAATTGTGACAAATGAGTGATTTTGAAGATCTCTGATGATGATAGTCATTGCAACCTTTAAAAAAAAATGTGTGTACGTGCATGTGTTTTTGTGTGTGTGTGTATGTGTGTGTGTTTTTTGAGCACAAATTAGTGGTTTTGCAGTGAATTGAGTCTCCCCAATAATCCCTTGTTATTCCCAGTATAAAATTATACAAAGTAGGCAAAATGGGTTTCATTCTAAACTAGAGACTTGAAATTTATGGGTTTTAATGTTTTTTGTCAGATTTTGCCTATGGCCCATTTTGGGGAACGCTCACAATTTCATGTAATATTCTAGTTTGCCACTAGGGGTCAAAAAATGCATATGTGCTACAAAAGAGCCAATAAATTACACAATTGTGACAAATGAGTGATTTTGAAGATGTCTGATGATGATAGTCATTGCAACCTTTAAAAAAAAATGTGTGTACGTGCATGTGTTTTTGTGTGTTTTTGTGTGTGTGTTTTTTGAGCACAAATTAGTGGTGTTGCAGTGAATTGAGTCTCCCCAATAATCCCTTGTTATTCCCAGTATAAAATTATACAAAGTAGGCAAAATGGGTTTCATTCTAAACTAGAGACTTGAAATTTATGGTTTTTAATGTTTTTTGTCAGATTATGCCAGTGGCCAATTTCCGGCCATGGGAGCAATTTCATGTAATATTCTAGTCTCCCCATAGGGATCATAGGTGGCATACACACTACAAAGGAGCAAATGAATGACACAATTTTGACATATGAGTGATCTTGAGGATGCCTGAGGATGATATGGGATATTGTATTTAAAAAAAATGTGTGCGTGTGTGCGTGTGTGTGTGTGTTTCTGTAGAGCATTTTTTCAATGTAATTTATAGGGGCTAAGTGTGATTTTTGATGTAATTTGCTTACCTACAAAAAACTAAAAATACAGAATAATAAATGTTACTGTGATTCTGATATATATCCAAGACTCTACTACCACAAATACAAGAAAGCCCATTGGCATTTAGAATACAGACTACAGTGTGTTATTTGTATACCAAAAAATGCATTGTGTGAGCAAATTGGCATTTGAAGGGTTAAAAAATTAAAAAAATAATGGTAATTTAATATGTATGGCAAGAACAGATATTAATTAAAAACTTTATGCAGTTAAAGTCGAAAAAAATTAAAATTATAAAAAATTACAGCCTTTTCCGTAGGTGGCCATTTTTGGCCACGAACAGGCTAAACGGGAGTTTTTATGTAATTTGCTTACTGACAAAAAACTAAAAATGCAGAATTTTCACTGTTATTGTGATTCTGTTATATATCCAAGACTCTACTACCACAAATACAAGAAAGCCCATTGGCACTAAGAATACAGACTACAGTGTGTTAATTTGTTTTACCAAAAGTGCATCATGTAAGCAAACTGGCAATTAAGGGGTTAAAACATTAAAATGTAATGATTATTTTATATGAATGGCAAGAACGGAAGTTAATTAAAAACATTATGCAGTGAAAGTTTGAAAAAAAATTAAAATTCCCAAAAATTACAGCCTTTTCCGTAGGTGGCCATTTTTGGCCACGAACAGGCTAAACGGGAGTTTTTATGTAATTTGCCTCCCTGCCCAAAAATAAAATTGTGTCATCAACAATGTTGTGGTGAATCATTTACATACCCCAGACTGTACGACTCCAAATATAAGAAAACCCAGTGGCACTGAGAATATATTTATTTTTGATTTTCCGTTTGTTTACAAACAAGGGCATCGTGCAAACAAACTGGCAAATGAGGGGTTAAAAAAATAAAAAGTAATGATTATTTTATATGAATGGCAAGAACGGAAGTTAATTAAAAACATTATGCAGTGAAAGTTTGAAAAAAAATTAAAATTCCCAAAAATTACAGCCTTTTCCGTAGGTGGCCATTTTTGGCCACGAACAAGCTAAACGGGAGTTTTAACGAACAAGGCCAGAGGGTTAAATGTCTCTATCAACTCACTGAGACCCCATTCAGTTAATTTGCAATGAACAAACTCGTCCATGTTGAAGAACAGAAACTAAAATTTAAAGAACATATAGGAACAATATGAAATCAATTATTAAAGATGGACATTTGTGAGATATAATGAATTATATTTAAGTGAATTTTAACATGCAAAATCAAAATCCAGTGGGATGTTCATCTATCAACTGTTGATTAAGCTGTATTAGTTCAGTTCAAGTAAGTTCAGGAACCTCCACTCCCTTTTACTACATGTCACAACAAGTCAGCTCGTTACACTGTAAAATGTAGTAATACAATAATCTGTTGTCTGGACCAGCTGCATATGGACAAACAATTTATGTGAAGATAAAACACTTTTCAATGTCCAGATCCATAGAGTTGGGAGGAAATCAGAATAACCACATGAAGTGTATTTCCTCCTATGTCAGTGTCTATTTATAACAAATGTTGTAGATTTGGCTTCTTAAAAACATGGACTGCAGAATTAAGAAAGAAAACAGTAAAATCAAAGTTAGAAACAGAGGTGTCATTTTGAGCGTACATTCAGATAGAGTTAAGATACCGGTTAGTTTCAGGGATATATCTACTGAGAAAATATTCAGAAAATACAAATATAAACAGAGAGAAACATCACAATAGATCTCTACACAGTGTTCAATTGCCTGATTTAGTTTATTACGTGATAAATGTAATGCATTGAAGTTAGTGTACTCACATTTTGTCTGCTCCTCTTTACCACACAAACATGTCTCCACTGGTACCTGATCTTCACTGCACCCTTTTTCTTATTCAGTCTCCACCTCCCACCTGCCTTTTCTCCTTCCCGCCCACAGAGCAAGTGCTGCAATTGAACAAAGTAATAGATACATTAGTTGTTCATTTTTACACTGTTACTAAGAGAAAAAGTACAGTGATGATGAACCAAAACTTTGACAAACAAGATTTAAATCATAAATAAAGATATAAATCATATAAGGAATAAAATGTTATTGTTCAGTGTACAGATAAGTGGCAATTAAACACAACAGAAATGGAGTCAGGCGAGGTGAGGAGCAAAGGGCAGGGGTGGCAACAAACCATAAAATGAACACGTCAACGAAACCCCACTGACTCACTCCAACAGCTGAAAGGGGAACATAACACAACGGTCCATTTGATTTACAATTAAAAATGTTTTAATTTAAAACATTTACATGTGGTGATAAAAAGGGAAGTATGGCAATAACAAAAATTATCTTTATTACTCAGATCTCAGAATCACAGAACTAGTGTCAGTGCAGATAAATTAATATTACTTACTTCACATCAAAAAACCTGAGTCAACATCCAGAGCCAACTATTACATGTCACACAAGTTTACGTAGTATCAGAGAGGCACATCCACATGATCACATTTACTCCTGATATCCTAAGAAGAAAGCTTTAACTTGATCCTCTCATCTCTCATAAAAATTGTCTTTGATTTTGGGACTCGGGGGACATTGTTTAACAAGGTTGCACCAATATTATATTATATTAAACTATCTAACGCTTAATGAGAAAATGTACTTCTACATTGTTGCATCATTATTAAGAATTAGTTGCAGGGTATTCTTTCTGTCAAGCAACTGTACATTTTCAACTGAGGGAAGTGTAAATGCACTTGTAGTAAAGGCATATTTTTACTTTTTTTTCAGGCATTTGTACTTTTAAGCCCCCCTAAGCACAGTGTGTATTATGATGTGATCATATATATATATATACTGTATATACATAGCCTATATATACAAGTCAATCTGTGAACATTTAAATATTCATGCAGTTTCTTTAAAATACTGCTACTTCATGAATGTAAAATGTTTAGTCAAATACAGTGCGTTCAATGATTGGAGATGTGGACATTGTGGTAACTTCTGCCAATACAGTATACAGTACAGAGCTGGCATTTAACATTGCTGTCGGCCTGATACATACAACCAAAATGTACATAGCAAAGGGCCACAGGTTGAAATTGTCAGGATCTGGCCCATCTCCTGTCTTTTTCCCTGTTGTTTCCCCGACTGTGTTTTGTGTGGCCTGTCTTCCTGTCTTTCTCCAGGGCTGGGTGGGGCTTCTGGATTTTCCTGCAGTCTCTCTCCCTCACACCAGTCTGCAGTTGTATTTAGCTTGGTTTCACTCTCCATTCTCTGCCTCTTGTCGTGGTAACAGACAGGCCAATTCTTGTTGTTACTTGTTGACCCAGTTGTGCTTGCTTTATTGACTTGCTCTGTTTTTCTTGTCTTTTAGCCCTGCCACCTGCCTGGCCACAGTTTTGCCCTGCCCAGCCCTCCTGTTTGTCTGTCTCATTGAGCTCTGTTGTAGTCCCTAGACCCTGCACTGTAGCTGTGTGGCTGCAGGTTTTTGTTCAAACCAAACAAGAGCATACAGTTCAACCGCATCAACTGTCTGAAGACTGAGATCAGTTGATTAGTCAAGACTGGTGTGCTGCTGCTGGGTTGGAACAAAAACCTGCAGCCACATGGCCCTTTGTGACATAGTTTGGGCACTCCTGCCCTAGACTCAGCTCTACCCTCTAGGGGAGAGAACTGTCAGGAGGAACATAATTGCAAGATTACATTGTGGTATTTTGGACACAATAATTTTATTAAGCTTTAGACTACAGTATAAAATACATCAAATACATTTTTATATATGCATAATTATCTTCAAGAATTAAAAACAAATGAAAATACTACAGTAAATAAATGCATGAGTAAAAACTAAAAATCATAATTTGTTTCCCTCATCTATTTATATTTTCCACACTAACAGAGAAATCATTTTTGACAAGGCTGCCATTTCAAGGTAAAACAGTGATTTGAAAAGCCTAAAGTTTATGAAAAATCCAATCTCCAACTACACCCTGAATTCAAGCATTTAAACATTCCTTAACCCTAAATCTTTAAAATCAGCACCACAAATATAGAAACTCTTAAAATGAAATCATTGAAATAAAAACTTGAAAATGTAATAGCTACATTAAGTATGTTCCATCAAAAACACAAAGCCTTCACATTGTTACAGTGGCCTAGTGGCAAAGATCAACCACATCAACCACAAGATAGCCACCTGCCTCTGATCTATAATCAATTAAAGGTTGAATATGTAGAATCTTTAAAGCTATATTTAAAAAAAAAAAAAAAAAAAAAACATCCACGGGGCGTTTTGAGGGGTACAGAATAAAACATTTTTTTAGTCTGAATTAATATTTTAAAAAATTTTTGACGGGCTCGACAATGACTTTCTGTCACGTTCTGTTTACATTCGTACCTGCCTGTAGCCGACACGTGGCTCAATTCTCCGCTGTTTTCCTGCCTCCTCCCGGTCGTATGCGTTTGTTTCCAACCAAGTCTTTTTAATAATCAATCGGTGGATCAATGGATTATCATGTACATGTTAGGATGGGTGTATTTGTGTAGTCTTATCTGTCATAAACACGTTTACTGTCGCGGACTCCCGGTGCCACCGAGCTCCTTTTTTTCCCCCAACTTGACGAGAGCAGTGACAGCGGAGGCTCTGAGCAGCAGTGGTGTGGAAGGCAGAGAGCCTCCACTCTCCCTGTAACAAGCTACAAGTTATGTATTGTGCTGTTAATGATGGTAAAAATGAAACATAAGGTAATCCTGCATAGTTTTCCTCCGGTCTGTCCTCTGATCAGAGCGGCGTCCCTAGCAATGGCCCATTTTACCTAGCAACAGTCTGGCAATTGAGTGCTGGAATTCTTTTTCTGTTGTTGTTCTGGTAATTCTACATATTTAACCTTTAAAATAGCAAAAATGGTTAAAACAAATCTTATATCCATCTGCACGTTATTCACATAAATTAAAGGGGTCATATTATGCAAAACTCACTTTTTCATTGCTTTAGTATGTGTATTTGCGTATCCGGAGTGCCTCCTCACCCCTTAAACGTAAGTTTTGACAACTACGTCAACATTTTGTAAACTGCCATAGTCAGAAAATGTGTCTCTTAATAAACCGTTTTAATTTCACCCGGCTTATTACATCACAAGCCGGGTGTTTGAATATTCAAGCCCTCGCTCCCATGGTAACTATGGTGTGTAGAGAACCCAGCTGTGCTCAATCTTTTGGTTTTTCTGACCAAAGCATGCTACTAACATTACTTTTAGACATCAAGGTACCATGTCAAGAAGCAGAAATGAGCATAATATGTCCCCTTTAATTAAAAAAAACAACATCATAAAAATACACAATAAACCAAGACTCAAAAAGAACAAGAATAGTAGGCTAACTTGAAGATGGTTTAGAACAAATCCACAGGCCTCATGCCTCCAGGCACATTCAGTGTCATCAGGCCTCTGCTGTTTCTCTGAACTGAGCAAATCTGAAACATCCACCAGAAGAAGATTAAACAGTAGAACTGTGACACTGAACAGTGAGAGATAACATCAACCACGACTGAACTTCAGTCTGATAAATATGATGTGAGAACAGCTGCTCACACTGAAACACTAAATCACTGTCTGTTTGAATGCTCAGTTTGACAAAAACTTACCTTCACCTCATGGACCCACTGCAGCAGCTGGGGCAGGTAGATCAGGGCTACTGTCATTCAGATTGAGATTAATAAAAATTAGAATAAAAACAACTTGTTTGAAAAAAGATTATGGAGATATTTTTACGAGAAGTTTTACCCAATTGGTGATTTGTTTCCATGTCTGCGGTTCAGTTCATCGTAGTATCTCTTCACCTGGTCAAGTTTAGTTTCTGAAACATCTGAAAAACAAACAGTATACACACACAACCGAAATATGTATATTGGAAATCTACAGAATTCTGAGTGATCACATAAATGCTTGCATTTTGAAATGTTCTACCTGGGATTGAGGAATAATCTGTCTTCAGTGACAGCTCAATTGATTTCATCAGGGTTTCCTCCAGGTATTCCTTGACTTCTTTCTAATTCAGCAACAAAATAGTCTGTTCAAAACTAAATAATTCTCACAAGTAACTGTTTTCAGATATGTAAGTAGGCTAATATAGTTAATTGCTATATTAAAGCAGAAGTAAGCGATATTTTTGTGTTAATATAAGTCTTAAATAGTTCTATCTTCCAACAGCAATCACTTACATAGAGTGTTTGGACCGAAACACGGGTCTCTCAGTCACTCTGCTCTGCTCTGAGCCGAGGAGAAAACTTTTCTCGTATCCTACAAGTTTTATCCAATGAGGAGAGAGAACGGCATGCAGGGCTGTGTGTACAGCCAGAGCCAGTCTGGTGCAGCCAAGGGATGCGTCTGAATGTGGTGACGTAAGGACGAGGGCCAATAGATCCATGACGAGGGCGGGGGCTGCTAACTCCATCGGCTGACAAGACGTTATGGTGCGTTCAAGGCAACTTGTAACTCGTGTTTTTCCGACTTGTGAAGTCGTACCAGTTCGATCTGGTGCAAGTTCACGGGTCAGAAGTTACGAGTGGCCGTTATAGTGACTTTCACAGGTAAAACAGGTCGGAAAAACACGAGTGGGTTGCCTGGAACGCTACAAAGTCGTAAGTTGTGACTTGAAGCTGTAACTTACGGTTTCAAAAGCCTGCATCGAACGCAGCATTAGCCAAAACGACCGGATCGCTTACTTCTGCTTTAACTATATTGCTATATACGCTTTGTGTTTCTGTCTATACTTGCATCACTCACACAGTCAAATACTCTGTTCAAGATTAGAATACATTTTTTAAATGTGTTTTCAGAATGGACAAAAATGGTTAAATCCTAATGTTTTGGTCTTAGGATAATAATAACCGTATAGTTGATAGTAACTCTGGTGTTTCAGTGGCAAAAACAGTTTTTTCAAATGTTACATATTGTTCTTGAATAAAGAAAAAGCAAATGACAAATATAGAGGAGAGCATCATTATATCACCCTTCTGGTTCAAATCATGAAATATGACAAACCTTCAAGGCTTTTAGTCCAGAGAGCATCTTATTTTTAGACTCCTCAAACATGGTGTTCTTTGAATTGGCTACATGCCTCTTAATGGTGTCCCTCATGTCTTCCAGTGAGCCTGATCCATAAAATTCTGCGGCTTCTACAATAAAATAGAAAACTATTGTCAGACTGAATGTTTCACTACAATCATTAAAATGTAATACAATGTGAACTAGTATTATAGTGACAGTCTATAGCCCATGTATCTTTATCTTTTATTACCTTCATAGCATTCTTGCATGTTTTGCTCAATTGTCTCCGTCAGGCTGTTGTAGATTGTTTTCTTACGCATCAGGATGATTCTGTTGAGTTCTGTCTTAATTTTCTCTTCCTTAAGGAGAGAACATGATGAATAGATCAAAAAGTGTATTTAAGTTAATTAGTAAGTAATCTGTGAATTATTTAAACTGAATTCATATTAAAGACGGATTTGTCCACTCATTTATGACTAGCAAAATCTGTGTTGTATATGACAGGGAAACCTTGATCGATCGGCTGCCAATCATGAGTGGCCCATTTTTATGTGATTGGCAGACCAGAATGAATGCATCCAGTAGTTACTAAGCACCTTAAAACCCATAATTACAATAATAGCTCTGGTTCCCTGTTCGGACACTATTCCAGCCTAAATGACCAAGGTGGTTGTCCCATCCACCCGTGTGAAATACTCCACTACAACCATTGATAATGGGGCCTTGCTTGTCACTGCTATCGATCGTCACCATGGTTACTAAAGTAATGGTTGATGGTTGTGGCTTCATTAGGTTTATGCTCATGAACTACTTCATTAGGTTTAGACACTACTTGATTGAGGCTAGAGAAAGATGATGGTATAAGATGATAAAAAGTAGATTGTGACCACCATGAGTGACCCTTAACACACATGTTGTTTCTGCACATGCATCACAGCAATAGATCGATAGATATTTTCAGTTTCATTACTGAGGTCTGCAAGAAATAAGATTTTTTTTAAATGTATAGGACTGAAATATTCACATTTTACCTCTGTCTGTAGAAAGGTCAGTTGCAGCTCAACCTCTTTGTATGTTTCGATCAGACTCTTTGTGTGAAGGGAAAAATGTGTAATGGCTCCTGTCTTTTTCTGTTGATTTCTAGGGGGGGAAATCAGAAAAAGTTAAAAACTTCCATGTATTTTATGTAATTTTTCAATTGTGTATATGAATGAGCTCTTTTATGATGATTCTTTAAATATTACTTGTACTCTCTCTCTCTCTCTCTGTCATGTATATATATATATATATATATATATATATGTGTGTGTGTGTGTGTGTCTGTGTGTCTGTGTGTGTGTATAGTATATATATACATATATATAGCCTACTGTATATGTTGTGTGTGCATTTCCTTACGGGAAAGTCTTCCTGAATTCCTCATTAATGCTGTCAGTCAGGGAAGAACTTAGCTTCTCATTGATGTTTATTTGTTCCTGATCTTTTGGTTTGTGGACGCCATTTTTTTGGACCAAGCACCTCAGTGTCCTGTGAAATTCACTCCCTGACTTTCCTTCCTGACACAAAATGAAAAAAAAAAAAGCAGTTTTAAAACACACAGCAAATGAAACATCAAGTATCATGATGAAAGTACAATTCAGATACATACAGGATATAGGATGGACGCCAACTTTGAGTCACATGAATGTTTAGATTTTTCAACCCCATCAGTGAGGCATTTTTCAAAAGCCTCATGAGCCTTTTCCATGATTTTTTCGACTTTAATAAGTTTCTGCCTCATGTTGTCTTTGAGGATTCTGCACGTCTCTGTTTTTTTCCCAGTCTGAAATCAAACAAACATTTATTTATGGCATCCTGCTGATCTTGAGCATGAACAGTGTTTAATTACTGTTGTTACAGAGTCTCAGTGAATTCACGAAATCAACTGTGGTTACATTTCTAAAGTGGTGACACTTTGAAGACCCTTTGTATTTAACTGACCAGTAGCGCGGGAAGGGGGGTGCTGCCGGGGCTGCACCCCCCCGTCAGAGTGCCCGTGCCGGAGTATCTTAAATGGTGCTGATTAAATAATGGTTCTAAAAAACGATTAATTAGGTGAATCGTGTCGCCGCTGCACTCTGGAACGTGGCCCTGATACGTCTGAGTTCTGCTGCGCTCAAGCCCGGTCTCCTTGCCCCTCTCACCCACACATGAGCGTCCTGTATACTGGGCTGCACAGCGCCCAGCCAGCAGAGGAGGGAGAGATTACACAGCAACAGGTGTGTCTATGCGTGCGTGTGATGTGTGTGATACCTGCAAACCCTGAGATGTGTATAATGTTTATTAAGAGAAACACATTTCAGGACCCAGACTTGTAGGCTGAAATATTCATAGAAGGCTGAAAATAACAGGACATGTGTTATTATTCAGCAGTTTAGGCTCAATCATGTGTAAGCCTCCTTTCATGTATTTATTATATCTGACATAGTGGTGGATCAGGAAAGTGTGCCCCGAAAAATTCGAATATTAGGCCTATTCGAATATTTAACATGAGAGGGGTTAGGAATTTGAACCTGATTTGGGGGGAAGATTGACAGCCCTAGTGTTGTGTAGGTGTCTCTTGGTGTGGAGGAATAATGTGAAGCAGAGTTGCTAGACACGCTATCTCGTCTCCTGTCCCGTTTATTGATTTTCTATATCAATACAGTAGCCTATAGGCGAACCCAGAACCCCCCCCCCCCGCGGAGCCTACGTTATACATTTAGGTAGCAGCCCCCAGCCCCCCCCCACTGAACTGTAACTGACATTAAATTATAGTGATTACAATCAGTCATTTGAGTCTCCATCACTGACTGAATTCAGTTACTTGCTATTATTATATTCTGGGAATATTAATGACAATATGGGCCACATGGTGATGCAGTTAGTGGACAGCATTGTTGCCTCACAGGAAGAAGGTCCAGGGTAAGAACTCCAGGCCTAGGGTTTTGCTGTGTGGGTTTGCACATTACTGGCATGAAAAGTGAGTGTGTAGGGTTGTTTGTCTCTTCATATTCTCTGCTATACTGCACAACCAAGAGGTATAGTTAACAGATGGATGGATGGATCAAGACAATACAGATATTAAACACAATGAAAGAGGTTTTATTACTGGATCTTACCACGTCCCTGCGTCTCGCCCCTTGAATCAGAGAGAGAATCCCATACGCTCCAGACACATAGTTTAATGTCACTGAGTGACGGTCATTGAGATCTTCCAGAATTTTTTGTAGTTTGGGTATTTCTACAGGAAATGCATTTTACATATTCATATGTCACATACTCATATTTGTTGGTCATTTTTTACCTGCTTAAAACCCACTGACCTGCCGGTTGGCCTAGCATGCATTAGAAGCAATGCAGGTCAATGGGTTTTAAGGGGTTTAACTAAATTGGTTAAGATACAATGAAACAAAATACTATTAGATCCATATATTTTCTCTCATGCAGACTTTACCTACCAGTGTCTTCCTTTTGTAAACAGTTTTCTTTCAGAAACTCTGTGGAGCTCACTGTGAACACTTCCAAACACTCTTCACTGAAGTGTTTCTACAAAACAAAAAACACACATTTAATTGTAACAGAATCTTACAGTTGAAGAGAATCTTTACTTCAGATTGTCAGTCTATAAAACTCACCTTAATCTTGTTTTGTTCTCTGAATGCTGTCGTCACCTCATCCTTTACCTTCTTGTTATTTTCCAGTATGGCATCACAAACCGATTTTGAACTGTTAAAAAAAATTATTTGCATGAATTGGCACCTCATATAGTGTTTTGAGTATTGAAACCTGCTGATTTTTTATACCCATGATTTTTGTTCTATTTACTATGTTTTCTGGAGAAAACTAATTTATAATTAAGTGAGTTTAATTGAACATTAAATGGATAAATGTATTCTCTTATTTGAGACAACCATGCTTGATTTTCTGCAAGTGGTGTACATACTAGGAAATACTATGTCTCTGCGTCACGTAAAAATAAATGAAAATAAAAAAGTTAAAGGGATAGTTCAACATTTTGGCAAATTCACCTATTGCCATAATCCCTGTAGTCATAAGGGTCATTACAATTGAGGTAACAGTACATAGTCCCCTGTCACTCAAAACTCATCAAATACACAACCCAAGGGGCGGCGTTCAGCTCACTAGAGCTACCGCCCCGTGTTGAGGCTGCGGTCCTCACTGCACCCTGGTTCCCTTTCCTGCATGTTGTTCCCCCTCTCTGCCTCCCCATTTCCTGTCTCTCTCGTGACTGTGCTGTTGATTAAAGGCAATAAAAAGCCCCAAAAAATATACTTTTAAAAAACACACAACCCAACAACTCCAAAATTCTCTCATGGAGAAGTTGTGACCTGCACATTCACCACGTTATGAAATAATAATTTAACATTAAGTTTTCAAGACAAATGCATAGCAGCAACTACTGTACATCCCAGACACGGCTGCTGGGAGAAGTGATTTCAAAAGTGCAAGTAGTTCGGAGTATTTGCTTTGTGTCTTAATTTTACATAATTGTACGTAATTATTTCATAGCATGGTGAATGTGCAAGTCACAAAGGCACTGGCTCATAATCTGGAGTTGGTCCCCGGGCGCTGCACCGTGGCTGCCCACTGCTCCTCAGGGATGGGTTAAATGCAGAGAAAGAATTTCACTGTACTAGCTGTATATGTGACAAATAAAGTACCTTTACCTTTACCTTTACAACTTCTCCAGAAGATGGTTTTGGAGCTGTTCGACTGATGAGTTATGACTATGAGGGACAGGGGACTATATACCGTTATCTCAATTGTGTTAGCTGAGCAGCTCACATCTCTGCCCCACCGATCTCAAAACGACAATTAAAGGTATAATGAACCCACCCCTGCAAGGGATTATGGCAAAAAGTGAATTTGCCAAAATGATGAACTATCCCTTTAATGATCATCTGCTTTTGTCATTAGATTACTGTTGGCCCCCTAATGTTTTTTTTCTTCTACAGTGCTGTCTTCTGTTTACAAACTGTGCCAGAGCCACTCACCTCACTTTTTCTTAGCTCACATAGAAATGTTTGAACATCAACACGACAGTTCCTGGGTTCATAGATTTTATTTATTTATTTATATAATTTAATTTGACGTCAGTCACTGCTGATGGGCTACCCCCAGCTAGTGTCTAGTCCGATGGCAGATCTTTTATACCATGCAAAGGCTCTTAACCACCGTCTTGGACTGCAGCTGGTGACTACCATATTCCAATGCTGTATGTAGTTCCACCGTTGAAAACCTCTAGTAACAAAAGAAATCATGTCTACGGATTGATCTGAATCTCCTCTTGGTAATACACCAAACTGTACACTGTACGACCAACTCATACAACCCCCATATCATATAACTAGACCTATAACTTTAACATTGTCTGTTCAGCAGAAATTGAACTTTCAAAGTAGGTGATCAGGGTGAGTAATCTGAAGAACCCCAGAGTGCCCACCAACAGTCACAAACTGTATTAAATGTTTGACTGATTTAATGAACTGGTGTTATTTTTCATTATAGGCCTAACTCTATATCTGCTATATCAAACGTTTGTTAAGTAATCCTCAGAACCATTATACTTTCTTTCAGAGCTTCTTAGAGCAAAATCTCACAATGTAGTGAAATAAAGCATGTCAAGTTTCTCACATGTTTGTCTTCTTGGCAAAATGAATGTCCTAGTTTGATGTTATATTTAATTATCAACTTTTGGTATTGTAGATTCCTTACTCATCATCTGAATCTTTACAAAGATCAGACTTGGTGCAGATAAAGTGAATTCGCTGACATTGGCCACCATTTCCCATGAGGCTACAGACATCCTCCAAGATCTCCCAAGCATCTTTCTCTGATGCGGCTCGATTCATTTCAGTCACAATCCACACAGTGGAACAACTTCCTACAAGCTGCAGAAGCATAGGAGAAAGTTAATTTGAAATAATTCATTTAATTATCAGTCTTTGGATTACCATATTGTCACAGTATCCAGATGTAAAACAGCATAAACAGGTATAGGGGAATAAATTACCTCTTTCCACATGTTATCTCTGCTCTTGTTACGATCCCCAGTTCCAGGAAGATCCACAAGTGTGACATGCTGGAGAAAATCATTATTAGGCACCCTGACAGTCACACACTTCACCAGTGGCCAGTACCACCTTTGTCCTTCTTTAATTTGTCGCACTGAGATGCTTCTCGTGTATCTCTTCAATTCTGTAGATAGCTCTGTATCCTGTAAAAACAAGTAAAGATAAAGTGCTTTGAAATTGTATGAAATGAAGGAGTTGAGATACACAGTTAAAACTTCTTATTACCCAAGCAGTCACAAAAATATGCAAACTCCCCAAAGAAATGGCTGAAGGGTTCACAACTAACTTTCTTCCTGTGAAGTGACTAACACTGTAGTAGCATGTTCCTCAGCCCAGATTTGAAGCAAGAACAAGAATGTTAGCTAAGTCTGCATTCATGCCATGGAATTTATTAAGTAAGTTGTTCAGAAGTGAATTGCCCTGGACCAATAAAGGAATCTGAATCTGATTTAGGCAAATGCTGTCTGAAACCATCTGTCGGTAGTTAAAGCAGAAGTAAGCGATCCGGTCATTTTGGCTAACTTTCTGTCAGCCGATGGAGTTAGCAGTCCCCGCCCTCGTCCCTACGTCACCACATTCACGCGCATCCCTTGGCTGCACACACAGAGAGGACTGCCGCTTTATGCCGTACTCTCTCCTCATTACAGCAGAGCAGAGTGACTGACAGACCCGTGTTTCGGACCAAACACTCTATATAAGTGATTGCTGTCGGAAGATATAACTATTTAAGACTTATATGAACACAAACATTCCGCTTACTTCTGCTTTAATCATTTGTATTTCCAATTATTTACCAGCTAATTGTCTATTCACAGGTGTGGATCATCTATGCGGCTAATTACACATTAGAACATGGAAAAGTACCCTACATATTTGTAGTCAACGCTGCTATTTATTGCCAGCATGAGGGTATGTCTGTAGCTAACCATATTTGTTCCCAAAATGGATAGCCAATGTGCCTATACACCCAGTTTGCCGGGGCCCTGTTTCAGAAAGCAGGCTCAACAAACTCTGAGTCAAATCCCGAGCTCAGGGTTGATTGAACCTAAGTTGGAAAACTCAGAGCTTTCGGTTTCAAAACAACTGATCAGAATTAGTCAACTCTGAGTATGTTGAGCCTGAGGAAGGCGCTTTCACCTTGAGCATTATAAGGCATTATCAGTGGAGCACAGATGATATGATTCACAATGACAGAAAATCAGAAACAGAGTCACTTATTTCACTCTAACCAAACTGGAGATTTTGATAACGGTGGATGCGGAGTATGAACACATTAAAAAAATGAGATGGTGTGGGACAAAGAATGCAGAATGTGTTCCCGAAAAAAAACTCAGAGAGTTCTCTGATTGAGAAGAGCAACTGTCTGCTACGCCGCTGTTGCCAGTAGGCCTGCCGGCAGTCTCGTTGCCGTCACCGCCATCATGGAGACTGGGCTTGAACTCAGGCTCTGGAGCTCAGCAGAGCTGCGGTGTACCAGGACTACGGTGTTCCTACCCACACAGGAAAGTTACATATTGCAGTTGCAGCCGACGCAACCCCACTCAGGCATTCATCCGGAGTCTATTTACTATTTTTGTACCACATGTTTAGAAACATTATTTTAAGGTTGAAAAACTAAACTGACCCATCATTACGCTAAGCCGGCTCTCTGAAACGGATAACTCAGAGTTTCCCTAATCTCAGGCTTAACTCATTGAGTGCCAACCACGTAATTTCTCGTTTTTCGTTCCCATGCGTTGAGTGCCAAAAACGAAATTTTTCGTTTTTTGCTTTTTTTTTAAATTATGAAAATAGACACTTTAATACACATTATATGTACATTTGGGGACTCTACGACGAGGAGAACTGAAATAGGTGACGATCAAAGTCACATGACAGCTCATGATGTGGAAGTTTTTATCATAACTCGGCTTCTGCAAACGGAGTTCTGCATGCAGATGCAGCGCAGCTGCGCCGCAGCTGCTCTGCTCTCACCTGCGCTGCTGCTCCAGCAGCTCGGAGCAGAAACAGGAAGCTCTCAGCCCACAGTCCCGCCCGGTCTTCATCTGGAGCAACACCGTGTCCTCCCCAAAGTCCTCCCGCGGTAAAATCTGATGGTCTCTGGGCCAAAGCAGGCCGGCATCACCGACCCGTACCACAGACGGATCGCGACCACCGGCGGGACCGGTGTTCCCGAGCCGCTGTGGCCGACAGACCCTCATGTTCCACGGCGAGAGGCTGTGACACGGCACGGTGCGTCTGTGTTATTGCTGTTTAGTGGCGCCCCCCCCCCTGCCCCCGATGGTGGTTTTGTGAATAGAACAACAATTGTTGTATATATTTATCTTATACGAGCCCTTTGATCCAGAAATGCGAGTGTCAGAAGAGCGACAGGCACAAACAGAGCACCTTTCATAAAAGACGCTCTATCTCCTTTTCTAGAAAAAAAGCAGGGATTTTGGTGAAACCCAGCCATGTTTAGCTTGACTTTTCTCAGGAACAGAGGCACGTAGAAACAAACGGTTTGTGGTCATTTGAAGCATAAAGTTAAACCTTTCAATTGAGCTACAGTATGTGTTGGTGGCAATAATATAGAATACACTATGGCTCTACATAAAAAGTCAAAAATGGTCTAAATTGCCGGTACACTTGACTAAAACTTTGGAAAGGAGCGCGGCACTCAATGAGTTAACATAGGATACTCAGAGCTTTCACTTATCCTGCTTTTTAAAAAAGGGCGCAGGTTGGTCTTGTTTTTGATGGCACAAAAATCCAGGCAATTGAGGTTCATTGGGTGGTCCATACAGGCGTAAATAGAGAATCTGTTCAATCTATTTAAATACCTTGATTGGTAGAGTTGTAGGTGATTTTCCAGTGAGGTGTGAATTTGATGAGGTTACAGTTATAGAACACAGGTCACGAAGTCAACTCTTCGGTTTGTACTCTACTTTTAGTCATCTAATACATTTCTGTGAATTAAACCAAAATATAATGGATAGGCCTATACTTTATACATGTTTGATACACCTCAAGAATTCATACCATATAGCCTACTCCAGCAAGAATTCTTTCTAATAAGTTAAATATGATTTAGCCTACTTACTGAGTCCCGTGACAATGTCTTCTTCTTGGAACTGAGTAAATCTGTAATCTCTTTGAATTTTTTTTTTTTCATGAGATTTTTAAGGGAACGCTCATTTTCCCATTCTTTTCCATACAGTGCTGTCAGCTTTTCAACAGCGTCACGATAGTCATCATTTTGCTTTTCCCATTCCTGATTTGCTTTTCCCCTGAAAATATCCATGGACCACAACTCATCTTTCCACTCCTGAAAAACAAAAATAGTTAACACGTTTAAGTTATCTTAACTATAGGATTTAATCCAACCAGCAACTTCTTCAAAGACAAAGAGAAAAACTATTTTACCTCTACTGTGATGAACTCAATGTCTGCCTCATACTTTAAATTGGTCATGTTAGCTTCAACTTTAATCATGACTGAGGTACATGCATTGATGCTTCCAGAGGGCAGAAGGTTCTTCACTCCAATGACGGCATTTATCAGAGAGCTCTTTCCAGCTCCAGTTTTACCAAACACACCGACCAGCTCCCTCTTGTCGGTCTTCAAATCATGGATTTTACACCTGATGTATGAGAGTTTAAATGTGGTTTTATGTCAATCCTTCTAATGACTAATAAATTAACATGTAAAGGGCATGGAACTTACCACACAATTATCACCACTTATATGGAGGAATTAAGTGCCACAATTAAATAAATAAATACACCATTAAAGCAGAAGTAAGCGATATTTTTGTGTTAATATAAGTCTTAAATAGTTATATCTTCCCACAGCAATCACTTACATAGAGTGTTTGGACAAGGGCCCTTGGCCAAGGGATGCGCGTGAATGTGGTGACGTAGGGACGAGGACCAATAGATCCATGACGAGGACGGGGGCTGCTAACTCCATCGGCTGACAAGACGTTATGGTGCGTTCAGGGCAGCCCGTAACTCGTGTTTTTCCGACCTGTGAAGTCGTACCAGTTCGATCTGGTACGAGTTCACGGGTCGGAAGTTACGAGTGGCCGTTATAGTGACTTTCACAGGTAAAACAGGTCGGAAAAACACAAGTGGGTTGCCTGGAACGCTACAAAGTCGTAAGTTGTGACTTGAAGCTGTAATTTACGGTTTCAAAAGCCTGCCTGGAACGCAGCATTAGCGAAAACGACCGGATCGCTTACTTCTGCTTTAATTGTTTGCTTTTATTGTTGCTTTTATAATCGTGCAAATAAACATAAACATAAACAAATGGTGTTGAGCCCCTGCCCCTCTATAATCATGTGCATAAACATAATTCTGTTAAAGGGACAACAAGGAGTTTTGGAAAAGCGAAGCGTTTTCACACTACATTTATGAGCCTCCGCGCACCGTGAAATTCTTTGACTGGCGCAAGACGGACTCATGTTTTCATTCATCAATAATTAAAGTCAGAGGTTCAAAGAGGTTCACATACCGTCGTAGTCCTGACCATAAACGGCGATTCGGCGGCGTTATTCTCATGACTCGCCACGAAACCGAAAGTAAGGAAAGGCTGGTCGGCTCGACCAGCATCTCCGCCACCACTAATAATAACAAAATAACGATAGAGACAAAACGATATCGAAAATGGGCCCATTAACAAGTGTGGGTAGCGGAGATTCATCCACATTAACGTGAGACTTTTTTTTATAACCGAATAGAAACTCCTCGTTGTCCCTTTAAGATGTGAGATGAAAGGCTAACATGCTTGTCATGTTGAAAGACGTTATTAATAGTTTTTTGTAGGACATTCAGGTTAAAGTTACTTTAAACTTTTTTTTTTTTTTTTTTTTAATTGATAACTATAATTTGTGACTTGGATTTATTGATTGAATTTGGTTTGAAGCTATTTTTATATGGTTTGTTCTTAGTAATATATGTTGTCAAATTAAATGGCATATCATTATAGAGTCATTTTGTAACTATTGACATCGACCAGGGGAGGGCCTCCAAATAAAATTTTGCTTAGGGCCCCAATTTGGCCAGCAGCGGCCCTGTCTGCGAAAATGCTATTTATGCTGTCCAGCTATTAATTGCAATTCTCTATGTTGTTTCATTCTATATAATGTGTTCTACAAATGGTTTTAAAACAAGATATAAGGAGAAATAAGTGTAGAAATACACGAGAACGACAACCTGGTCTCACTCCTCTTTCTAATGGGATTTAGATAAGTGACCATTAATTTAGATTCTTACTACAGAGTTGTTACCATTTTTACCACATCATTTTTTTTAGAATTACATTTTAATTTTGACTGTGGCAATTTCATACATTTTAGTAAGCTCCACAACAGATTGAAATAACACTTTGATACAAACACAACACAAGAGGGTCAGTACTGAAAATCTACAAGGGGTTACTATTACTTACTTCAAGAAAGCATTGAGGTCCGTTTTTTGCACCTTTTCTAGCTCATCACTGACACATCCCATTATCTCTTCCACATCAGAGTATATTTCTTTTTCTGTAAAGTAAATAACAATTAAACAAGAACCATCAACATTTGCAGAATGTGGTAAACAAAAAAAGAGTATGTTTGAATGCAGCATCAGGTTTACAGTGTAGCCACCTATGAAAGGAAAAAAGGGTCATCCAGAATATGAAATGTTACTAATGATTACTTCAGTAATAATGGCATCAGTAACATGTGCTATAAACTGTTTGAGATGTTCTGGTGAAAAAACAGACACTGTCCAGCCAGGATAGGTATTTTCTGTTGCCAATTGGTATGGAAAAATAGATTGGGTGTAGAAGGAGTCTTCCAGACTATAGTAGGCTGTAGGGTTCATTGTTTTGAAATTAATACAATTACCTGTCTTTTCTCGCAGTCTTTGGTCACAGTGTCGTTTATTGGGTGGTGACAGACTGCTCGACTCGCCCTGAAGATCCAATGTTCTCTTTCCTTATTGATATATAAAGAAATTCAAAACAACAGCAAAGAAAGTTTAGTTGCATGAAGTACTACCTCACAATGTCAAAACATGGTTGAGATGTTTAATCAACCAAGATATCACTGTTTTGAAACCACAAATGACCACTGTAGTCTACTTGCCAACAATGAGTACCCGGAAATGTTGAGTACCCCAAAGTTTTATGTTAGAAATAGATAGTATGGGTCCCCAGTATTCAGAAACTGCCGGATGCTAACTTATATATATTGGGCAATTAGCATAATTGACATAATTAGCATAAATTAGCATAACTGCCTATATGGGCAATATTTCAACTAAATTGACTTGGCTGATCTGGGCAATATTGGAGTGGTTTTAGGGGTTATTGATGATGCTGAATCCATTTCTGACATTTTCAAAATTCAAAATGGCTGTCTAAAGCGGAAGTGACCAGATTTTGAAATCCATCAAAATCGGCCCACTGGCGGTTAAAATCTGGTCACTTCCGGTTTAGACAGCCATTTTGATTATTATGCTAATTATGCTAATTGCCCAATATATATAAGTTAGCATCCGGCAGTTTCTGAATACTGGGGACCCATACTATCTATTTCTAACATAAAACTTTGGGGTACTCAACATTTCCGAGTTCACAATGGGGCCCTATGGGCTGGCAGGTAGACTACTGGTGTAACTGTTTCAACCCGAGTATTCTTCCTATCTTTGTTGTAAATACCGTATTTTTCAAATATATGTTTTTGTTTTATTAATCCATTCACAAGTTACTTTCAATTTTTTTATTGGCCCAGTTGAGCAATGCATAAACCAGCTGCCTCCTCTACATCATTACATATCATCACTTTTCTCAAAGGGACTATGAGGAGTTTCGGAAAGCGAAGTGTTTTCACACTACATTTCCCATGAGCCTCCGCGCGCACGGTGAAATTCTTGGATCAGCGCAAGACGGACGAAAGCGAAAACATTTCCCAAGAATGTTTTTATTAATCAAGAATGAAAGTCAGAGGTTCAAAGACGATCAGATACCGTCGTAGTTCCGAATGTGGCAGGATGGTCTTTCCCTTCCCATCCCTTCCCCCCTCCTCCTTGCTCCATCCACCGCAGGTGTTGATGGGCGCGCTGATTGATGGGCGGCGCTGCAAACTTTCTAATACTGGTCTGGTCACACCTGCAGCCCCTCTTCCTTTTCGTCTCTGCTCGTCTCCGTGGTGGCTGTGGCCTGGCGTGGCAGAGCCGGAGCAGGCATTATAGCCTTTTGGTGTTTGAGTGTGGGAAGCTCTGTTTGCCGTGGTGGATCATTGTGGCGCACGTCTCCTCTGGTATAACTACAGTGTGGCTGGCTGCTGTTGCCGGGGGGGGCCGAGTTGCCCCGCTGGAGGCCGTCTGTGTGTGGTGGTGGCTTCTCTTGCTGAATCAGGCAGAAGCCGTGCGTTTACCCTTCCTGGTCGGCTGTGACGCTGCGCCGGCGAGGTCCCTTCAATCAATTATCGCCACGGCTCCTTGGACGGCGCTGCTGTTTTGTATGAGTATTTAACTCTGCCTTATTGGACTGTTCTGTGGCTTCGGGGCTCTCCCGAGCCTGCCTAGTGACCAAGACCGGCTCTGCGCCGAGCGTCTCATTCCAGTCTCAGGCATTTTAGTTAATTTCTTAATAATTCCCACTATTATAAAACAGGACTTATTTTGTTAATTTTGTTTAGTTTAATTAATATTGAATTATTGTTTTGTTATTGTTTTCTTGTTTAAAACATATTGCTTGATTTTGGTATTTTGTTAATGTCTTTGGAATCTTGATTTATTGTGTTTATTTATTTGCAATACATTGTTTGTGTGTGTGATATTTTATTGCTGCGCTCAGCTGTGTGGCCTGTTTATTTATTTTCTCTTTTTCTTTGTGGACAGGTGCTGTGGGCCAAGCGGCGACCCAATCCCTGGTGGTGGTATTTTCTTCACGAATCCCCTTGTGTGTGTGTGCAGTGCCACGGGTGTTTTTGGTTAGTAATCCCTCCCTTGATTTGATTTAGGTCCGCCGTGATGAGCCCCAGCCCTGTTCACCCCCTCCTCTCGGCCCCAGCTGGAGTGTTTATGCAGCCTTATTGATTGATGCATTTCATTTATTAATTGTGAGAAATAAAAAGAAAACTATTTTTATACTTCTCTAAAAACGTCTCTGCCAGTGGTGTTCGAACCTGTAGCCTGTAGTACATCTAACTGTTATTTACAACACATAACTATCTCCTGGGGCGAAACTCCCCAGGTGGCGTTGTCGTCAGACCCACTTACAGCCTTCATCTCGCCACACTTGGCGTTGTCGGCAGGATCACCACATTAAAGGGGCAGAGACGTACATTTTTTTTTCTTTTCTTTCTTTTGATTTATTCTTTTTCTTTTTCATAGGCATTATTGTTTTGTTGTTGGAGTACAAGAAAAGGAAAAAAAAAAAAGGGGCAGAAACAAAACAGCAGCGTCTAGTCCAGTATTTTCTAACTTTGTTCCACACTGTAGGCAGTTTTCCCATTGGACGGCATGGAGGAGGAGATGCAAGAGCTAAGAGAGTTGGTTTTGCAGCTTAGGGCGGACAACGAGCGGCTTCGTCGGGAGGGCGCTGCTTCCCCGGCGGGCTCTGGTGGGGCTTCTTCGGCCTCCCCTGGTCCGGCTGCCCCAACTGCAGGCGCCACAGCTGCAGTCACAGAGCGGCTGGTAGTGATCCCCAGAGACCGTAGGTGCCCCCTGTTTAACGGTAAGACTGGCATTAGTGTTACTGAGTGGGTGGAAGAGATTCAGGCGTGCATGCGTGCCCGCCACTTGTCCACGGGTGACCAGGCTTTCTTCATATTTGACCACCTCGAGGGGGAGGCGAGGGAAGAAATTAAGTATCGCACCAGTGCTGAGAGAAGTGACCCCACCAAAGTCCTTGCAATCTTGAAAGAATTGTATGGTTGTGCTAAATCATATGTAACCTTGCAACAGGCCTTCTTTTTCAGGAAACAGCAGGAGGGGGAAACATTGTTGGAATTCTCGTTGGCGCTGATGGCTCTCATGGAGCAGGTGAAACAACGTGCACCTGATGGGTTGCTAAATTCAGAGGTCCTGCTTCGTGATCAGTTTGTAGAACACGTCTTGGACAGCGCTCTTCGCCGGGAGCTGAAACAGCTTGTTCGCCGCCAACCCACGGCTACATTGTTGGAGGTACGTGCGGAAGGTATGCGGTGGGAGAGGGAGGGGTTCCCGGGGGGTACAAGGGAACGCAGTCACTCCCTTCCATCCATGTATGGCCTGCAGTACGGGGTGCGGGGCAGTCCTCGGCCAGCTCTTCCTGCGTCCCCACAGGGCTCGGAGCTTGGTGAGTTGAAAGAGCTGTTGAGGCGTCAGCAGGAACAGCTCGATCAACTCACCCGTACTCTCGCTTCTATGCAGACTTCCGGTCCACCAGCTCGACCCCATCGACATGGCCCTGTGATCTGCCTTCGTTGCCGTCAGCCTGGCCACTTTTCCAGGGACTTCGAAGTTGAACGGGCTCGGGCCAACCCTGTTGCTGGCCTGCCTTCTACCGCAGGCAGGGCCACCTCTTCTCGCCATTCGGAAAACTAGCACCCACTGGGCTGTCGAGCCACAGTTCAGATGGGGAGTTAGCAGGCTCACAGGTAGCAGCTGCAACCAGGTTAATGGCGTCTTGTCCAAATATTGATGTTGTCATGAGTGGAGTAACTGTTTCATGTTTGGTGGACACAGGGTCAATGGTGTCCACAATCAGAGAGAGCTTCTTTCTTGAGCACTTCGCATCTGGGGGGAGTGATCGCCTCCAGTCATGCCATTGGTTGCAGCTTCGGGCCGCTAATGGTCTTGCCATTCCCTACCTTGGTTACCTGGAACTAGATGTCATCCTTTGTGGTAAGAAGATCCCTCGTTGTGGTATTCTGGTGGTGAAGGACCCTGTCAGCGCTGAAGCCTCGGTTCCTGGGATTCTTGGGATGAATATCATTCGCCGCTGTTACAAAGAACTATTTGGGTCACATGGCCTTTCTTTTTTTGACTTACCTGCAGTCACACAGTCTCCTGGTCCTGTCATTGAGGCCTTGCAGCAATGTCATCAGATCACTACTCGGCGCAATGTTCCATCCACCGGTGAGGCCAGAGTCCGAGGCCCCCAGGTGGTGCGAGTTCCCGGTGGTGTTATGAAGATGGTGGCTAGCACTTGCCCTGAACAGTTTTCTGGTCAGTCCTTGCTTTTTGAGCCCCCAGCATCTGGCTTGCCAGCTGGGTTGCTGGCTTCCCCTTGTTTCGTTCAGGTGGTACAAGGTACAGCCTACATCCCCGTGGTTAATGTGGGAACCAACGAGGTTATCCTTTATCCACGAACCTGCCTTGGTATTCTGAGTCCAGCTGAGGTGGTCAGTCTTCCTCCAGGAGTCACGGAGGTGAGGTCCTCCGCCACTGTTTCTTCTCAGGGGGCTGCCGTTTCAGAACAGGGTCAGGTCGAAGAAATTGATTTGTCTGCATTGGCAGAACCAGAACAGATGCAGGTCCGGTCCTTGTTGCAGAGGTTTAGTTCAGTTTTCTCTGCCCACGAAGGTGACTTGGGTTGCACGAACCTGGTTTCTCACGACATTCCTCTGCTGGACGATGTCCCGGTTCGGCAAAGATACCGACGCATTCCACCATCTGAGTATGAGGCAGTCAAGACTCACATCAACCAGCTACTTGAAGCCCAGGTGATAAGGGAAAGCAGTAGCCCTTACGCTTCCCCAATCGTCCTGGTGCGCAAGAAGGACGGCAGCCTACGTATGTGCGTCGACTATCGCCAGCTTAACGCAAAGACCCGTAAGGACGCTTTTCCCTTACCTCGCATTGAGGAGAGTCTTGACGCGCTGTCTGGGGCTCAGTGGTTTTCCACTCTCGATCTGGCGAGCGGTTATAATCAAGTACCAGTCTCGGAGCATGATAAACAGAAAACCGCCTTTTGCACGCCGTTCGGGCTCTTTGAGTGGAATCGCATGCCGTTCGGCTTGTGCAATGCACCAAGCACATTTCAGCGCCTCATGCAGAGAATGTTTGGGGACCAGCAGTGTGAATCTCTTTTGTTGTATTTGGACGACATCATTGTGTTCTCGTCCTCAGTTTCCCAGCATGTCCAACGGCTGGAGGTGGTTCTGGACCGGCTCCAGAAGGAAGGTCTTAAGGTCAAGCTTTCAAAATGTTCTTTCTTTCAACGAAAGGTTGGATACTTGGGTCATGTCATCTCTGACCAGGGTGTTGCCACCGATCCCACAAAAATCGAGGCTGTAGCCAAGTGGCCACGTCCCAGCCAGGTGTCAGAGCTGCGCTCATTTCTGGGCTTTGCCAGTTATTACCGGCGTTTTGTTGAGGGCTTTGCCGGGCTAGCCGGCCCTTTGCACAAGTTGGTGGCTAAGTTGGCTGGCACGAAGTCCAAGAAGGGGTCCGGGCAGCAGTTCGGGGCTGCGTGGACCCCGCAGTGTGAAGAGAGCTTTGAGGCGCTGAAGTCTAAGTTAACCTCTGCACCGGTACTTGCGTTTGCGGATTTCTCACGTCCTTTCATTTTGGAGACAGACGCCAGCCACAGTGGGCTTGGGGCGGTTTTGTCCCAAGAGACTGAAGGTGGGATTCGGCCGATAGCATATGCTAGTCGGGGCCTTCGACCAACAGAGCAGAACATGGTCAATTATAGCTCAATGAAATTGGAGTTTCTTGCTTTAAAATGGGCCATGACCGAGAAATTTCGTGAATACCTTTTGGGGCACCGGTGCATGGTTTTCACGGATAACAATCCCTTGAGCTATCTCCAGTCAGCCAAGTTAGGTGCAGCTGAACATCGCTGGGCTGCCCAACTTGCAGCATTTGACTTCGAGATCAAGTATCGATCCGGTCGCAGCAATAAGAACGCTGATGCTCTCTCCCGGCAGCCCATCTCCAGCGTTAGTTTGGCAGAGCAAGTCTTGCTTAGTACCTCGGTCCCTGTTGCTCTTCAGTCAGCTCCTCGTCCTAGCTTGGTGGCCGCAACTCAGGCGGTGGTATCGGTTTTTCACCCTCACTCTTTTCCCGACATCCGTGCTTTGCAAGAGGCTGACCCCCTCCTGAAGGACATCTTGGTGCATTGGAGAAGGCGGATTAAGCCTACACCAGCGGAGAAACAGCAGCTCACCAAGTTGTCTTTGGCCCTGTTAAAACAATGGGACCGTCTTGTGGAGAAAGAAGGTGTGCTGTACCGCCGGATCCATCGTCCAGATGGGGGCGAGGAAATCCTCCAGCTTGTTTTGCCATCTGTCCTCAAGGAGGACATCTTGACACAGCTGCATCAGGAACACGGCCATCAGGGTGTAGAGCGTACCACTGAGCTTGTGCGACAGCGTTGTTATTGGCCAGGAATGACGTCCGACATCAACCTGTGGGTTCGAAGGTGTGAGCGTTGCCAGGTGGCAAAGGACACCAGACCAGTGTCTGGTGGCTTCATGGGACATTTGTTAGCATCACGGCCAAACGAGATCGTGGCCATGGACTTCACCCTGTTGGAGCCCTCCCAAGGTGGTGTGGAAAATGTTTTGGTGATAACTGATGTGTTTAGCAAGTACACGGTTGCCATCCCAACTCGTGATCAGAGGGCATCCACCGTTGCCCAGGTCCTCCTGAATGAGTGGTTCTTCAGGTTTGGCGTCCCAGGCCGCATTCACTCCGATCAGGGCAGGAGTTTCGAGAGCGCATTGATCCAACAGCTCTGTAACTTGTATGGGGTCAGCAAGTCACGTACTACTCCGTACCATCCGGCTGGCAATGGGCAGTGTGAGCGGTTTAATAGAACGCTCCACAACCTCTTGCGCACCTTACCAGCATCACGGAAACGTGACTGGGTTTCTTGTCTTCCCCATGTACTCTTTTGTTACAATACCACGCCTCATCAGGGTACTGGAGAGTCACCATTTCTTTTGATGTTTGGTCGTGAACCCCGGCTTCCCATCGATTTTCTCCTGGGTCGTGTCCAGGACCCAGTGCCGGGGGAGATTCAGGACTGGCTTGTCGAGCACCAGGCCAGACTTGAGGTGGCTTTTGGCAATGCTCGGGAACGATTGTTGGTGGCTGCTGAACGTCGTAAAGATCGTCATGATCAAGGGGTACGTGATGCTCCGCTGCAGGTGGGCCAGCTGGTTTACCTTCGTGATCATAGCGCTAAGGGTCGCCACAAAATCCAGGACATCTGGGCCCCTGTTGTTTACCAGGTCCTGAGAGCTCCCTCTGGTGGTGGGCCTGTTTATACCATCGCCCCAGTGGACAACTTGCAGAGGACCAGAAATGTGCACCGTGATCAGCTCAAGGCCCAGGTTGGGCCCGCACCAGTTCCACATGTCCATCTGTCTTCCCCTCCACCAACCTCCGAGGCTTCGGATGACTCTCTTGGGGAGGATCTATGGGTCCTGGTTCCTGGCTCCCCAGCACCATCGGCCTCTGCAGCCTCAGGGTTGCCCAGGTCCACAAGGCCTCAGGGCGTAGCCTTGGTGGACAGCCGGCCAGTTGCTGAGGCCCCTGCAGCGGTTCCCTCTTCTCTGAGGCAAGAATCCGCCACTGCACCATCAGTTCCCCGCCGTACCCCTCGTTCGACAGCTGGGCAGCACTCAAACGTTTATCATCTTCCTCGGCCGGTGAGTAATGAGACCAACGGTGCCATTGGACTCCTGGGGCCTGTGGCAAATGCACAGTCAGCAGTCTTTCGGCCTTGGTGTTAGCGTGTTGAGAGCTTTATCGTCGGGGCGACGATACAAAACTAGGGGGTAGAATGTGGCAGGATGGTCTTTCCCTTCCCATCCCTTCCCCCCTCCTCCTTGCTCCATCCACCGCAGGTGTTGATGGGCGCGCTGATTGATGGGCGGCGCTGCAAACTTTCTAATACTGGTCTGGTCACACCTGCAGCCCCTCTTCCTTTTCGTCTCTGCTCGTCTCCGTGGTGGCTGTGGCCTGGCGTGGCAGAGCCGGAGCAGGCATTATAGCCTTTTGGTGTTTGAGTGTGGGAAGCTCTGTTTGCCGTGGTGGATCATTGTGGCGCACGTCTCCTCTGGTATAACTACAGTGTGGCTGGCGGCTGTTGCCGGGGGGGGCCGAGTTGCCCCGCTGGAGGCCGTCTGTGTGTGGTGGTGGCTTCTCTTGCTGAATCAGGCAGAAGCCGTGCGTTTACCCTTCCTGGTCGGCTGTGACGCTGCGCCGGCGAGGTCCCTTCAATCAATTATCGCCACGGCTCCTTGGACGGCGCTGCTGTTTTGTATGAGTATTTAACTCTGCCTTATTGGACTGTTCTGTGGCTTCGGGGCTCTCCCGAGCCTGCCTAGTGACCAAGACCGGCTCTGCGCCGAGCGTCTCATTCCAGTCTCAGGCATTTTAGTTAATTTCTTAATAATTCCCACTATTATAAAACAGGACTTATTTTGTTAATTTTGTTTAGTTTAATTAATATTGAATTATTGTTTTGTTATTGTTTTCTTGTTTAAAACATATTGCTTGATTTTGGTATTTTGTTAATGTCTTTGGAATCTTGATTTATTGTGTTTATTTATTTGCAATACATTGTTTGTGTGTGTGATATTTTATTGCTGCGCTCAGCTGTGTGGCCTGTTTATTTATTTTCTCTTTTTCTTTGTGGACAGGTGCTGTGGGCCAAGCGGCGACCCAATCCCTGGTGGTGGTATTTTCTTCACGAATCCCCTTGTGTGTGTGTGCAGTGCCACGGGTGTTTTTGGTTAGTAATCCCTCCCTTGATTTGATTTAGGTCCGCCGTGATGAGCCCCAGCCCTGTTCACCCCCTCCTCTCGGCCCCAGCTGGAGTGTTTATGCAGCCTTATTGATTGATGCATTTCATTTATTAATTGTGAGAAATAAAAAGAAAACTATTTTTATACTTCTCTAAAAACGTCTCTGCCAGTGGTGTTCGAACCTGTAGCCTGTAGTACATCTAACTGTTATTTACAACACATAACTATCTCCTGGGGCGAAACTCCCCAGGTGGCGTTGTCGTCAGACCCACTTACAGCCTTCATCTCGCCACACAACCATAAACGATGATCCGGTGGCGTTATTCCCATGACCCGCCGGGCAGCGTCCGGGAAACCGAAACTAGGAAATGCTGGGTGAGTCGACTACTAAATAATAATATCATAATAACTATAAAGACAAAACGATATATTTATTGAAAATTGACCCATTAACAAGTGTGAGTAACGTAGATTCATCCACATTAATATGAGACTTTTTTATAACCAAAAGCAAACTCCTCTGGGTCTCTTTACCTGTTTTATGATGTTCCTCTCATTATTGTAAATCCTATCTTTATGTTGAATGTTTGTCTCTTGGAGGACCACTTGACAAGCCCTTAGGGTTTTTTTGGTTTCTCCTGCACATTTGTTTTATCTATTCTATATATTGTATGCTTTTTTGTTGTTGTTCTACTCTTATCATGCTGTTTTATATGTATTTTTTTTTCTCATGTGCTAATAAATAAATCAAATCAAATCAATTAACAGAATATGATATCTCACCTTTGTCTCTTGTGCCACTGGAGGACTGACCATCCTGAGGATGAACAAAAACAAGCTATTTGATCATTTAGACAGTGTTGGATCATACAATTATATTCACACTTTGTCCTTTTATAGAGCTCTGAACACACATTAACAGTCAGTGATATTTTCATGTGTCCCCATCTGATCTGGGATGATTCTGACAAAGCAGAGTCCAGAAAAGGTCTAACAAGTGATTAGTATTCATCATCAGCATTTTCTCAGTCAACAACATTTTGATGCAGTGAAACAATTGTTCAGTCATGACTTCCTCTTCATTTCCTTAAATTCATGTGCATGAGAACAGATGAAAGTTCACCCGCTACCTTATATGACTATAAAATTCTGTTATTTTTAGCTGAGTAAAATTACCTCCTTCTACACGCTTCTGTTGACATGGCAGATTGTAACAAGTAAATATTTAGAAGTCACTGAGAATAAAATCTGTTTAATTTCAACAAATGTCTTAAATTAAATCAAATTATAAGGATCTGTATTCAACTTACACAAGGAGGAGAGGAAACCGCTGTTTCTTGAAGAAGTGTTGCCTGTTGCTCTGCCTGGGGATAATTGTTAATCATTCTCAATCAATGACAATAAAATTCATGGAATTAACTAGAATTTTATAAAAGAAATCTTCTTTCATAAAATTCCATGAATTTTAACCATCATCAGGATATGAAACAGCAGTTCATTCTCTTATAACTGTAACAACATGAATGCACATAAATTAAATTAAAGATAAAACAAACAACCTTTGACAAGGATCTTTACAGTGCAGAAACTTACCTGTAACAACTTGAGTTTCTTCTTTAATACTACCCTTAATCCCACTTTGATGTTCAACATACCAAGGTCTTGAACATCAAGACAGTATAGAACTTTCTTATCAATGCGTTCATCTGTGATTTAAAAAAAAAAAATCCCATAAATAACAGTCATGCAAACACAAGTGTTAATTAAATGTACAAGACTGTTACATAGTGAGTGAACTACTTAAACAACTTAAAGAACATGTCGGGTTCAACAGTAGTTAAATGTATTTGTCACTTTTCAATCTTAATTGTAATACTTTTTGTTCCTGTTCTTTAAAATCTATTTTATTTAATTTTTTTTATCTATGTCCTTTGATGTTTACTGCTTTTTGACTTGAAGTTTATCATGGAACAAGTAAAAAAAACACTACAGTTGTGATTAGGCTACTAAGAATTTTAAAATGCATGACAATTTTATTTCTGTATTTTACTTTTATTGTTATTTGTTCATACAGCCATTTGTGTATTTCTACATTTACATCACTTCATTTAGGAACTGGTTGTATGAGAGTATTTAGATGTATTTCTGAATACAAAATAAATAAATACATTTTACAGTATGTTTAAAGCAGATAACAGCGGCACGGCCGTTTCGGCTAATGCTGTGTTCAAGGCAGGCTTTTGAAACCGTAAGTTACAGCTTCAAGTCACAACTACGACTTGGTAGCGTTCCAGGTAACCCGTAGCTCGTGTTTTTACCGTCCTGTTGTCTGTGAAAGTTCCCTATAACGGCCACTCGTAACTTCCGACCCGTGAACTCGTACCAGATCGAACTGGTATGACTTCACAGGAAGGAAAAACACAAAGTACGAGTTTCCTTGAACGCACCATGAGTTAGCAGCCCCCGCCCTTGTCAGGCATCAATTGGTCCTCGTGCTACGTCACCACATTCACGCGCATCCCTTGGCTGCACAGACAGCCCTTCATGCCGTTCTCTCTCCTCATTGGATAACACTTGTATCCCACAAGGAAAATTTTCTCCTCGGGTTACAGCAGAGCAGAGTGACGGAGAGACTCGTGTTTAGGCTGAAATACTTCATGTAAGTGATTGCTGACGGAAAATAGGACTATTTAGGACTTATATTAACAAAAACATTCCACTGATATCTGCTTTAACATTTCAGGCTCCCTGAGCTAAAAGCGGTTGTGTGAGGTTAATTCAGTTCATTTCTCATCTCTCATTTTGTTATTTTCCGTTTTGTATTTGTAACCTTTGAATCTTGATTTCAGTGCTACTTGTGCTGAGATTCATATTTTTTAAAAATCTAGCATCTTTCATTGCAAGTACTTTCAAACATAATGATCCCAGAGTCAAGAACAACAGAATGTGTCAACAAGTCAATGTAAAATGTAGCCTGGATTTACTTCGGCACAAAGACAGACTATAATTAGACATTTCTACATTAGCATAGCCACATGGTAAAATCTTACCTTTAAATGTCTCTATCAACTCACTGAGACCCCATTCAGTTAATTTGCGATAAACAAACTCGTCCATGTTGAAGAACAGAAACTGAAAGTTAAAGAACATACAGGAACAATGTTATGCATGATCATGATGGACATTTGTGAGATAATTAAAATGAATAATTATTATTATAATTATTATATGAACTTCAGACACAGCTTCCATAAAGACAATTAAATACACATCGTATATTACACACGCACATACACACACCCCCGACCCAGCCTATAGAATCTATAAGGAAACATGAGAATTATGTTGAACCGAAGGGAGGAAATGCCATAATCCTCCAATCATTCATCATGCAGAAGCCCAGTGTCCAGGCCCATCTATTGCTCCATTCACTCCCAAAGACACTGAGTGTCCACAGAGGGGGCAAGACTTACATATTTATCCAATCACCATCTAGTTTCGCTGCAATGAAAAAACTATTTTGTGCAGCCCCATTAAAGTCCTTGGACGCTGAGCGTCAACA
The DNA here is from genome assembly GCF_045865225.1 of Trachurus japonicus. NCBI lineage: Eukaryota > Metazoa > Chordata > Actinopteri > Carangiformes > Carangidae > Trachurus > Trachurus japonicus. The sequence goes on along the minus strand of NC_140914.1, from coordinate 16,430,517 downwards.
GATATAATCCACTGAGAAGAAAATCGTGTCAGTCCACCTGTAATAAGTAGTTGTGATTCTGAACAAATTGAACTTGTTCTAGCGCATTTTTAGTCAGTGGAATGTTTGATTATATATACACATTTTAGAGGAATCAGAGCTTCCTTTGCAATCTTAGAGCAATCGCCTCTGATTCAGATAGGTTAAGGTTCAGGGGTTAGTTTCTGGGATATATCTACACTGGGAAAATATTCAGTGTAGAAAGAGAAATTACAACATAGAGATAAACAGCACAACAGACATCTCTACTCGCTATGCAATGCATGGAAGTTTGTGCACTCATATTTTGTCGGCTCCTCTTTAACACACAAACATGTCTCCACTGGTGTTTGATCTACACTAAACCCTTTATCCTATTCAGTCTCCACCTCTCACCTGCCTTCTCTCCTTCCTCCTATTATATTATGAACAAAATGATCCATGTCCAAGGGCAGATACTGAAAGCTAAACAAATAAAGTATCTTAGGCTTTAGTGCTTGATATTGGTCAGTGTTCCACTAAAAGTATTTTTTTTGTCGGTAATGCTGTAGAGTACAAGTGATGAATACATACAGTATATGTTATAAGCATTTCACTGCACCAGAAAAGTGAAAAGTACTTTCACTGGGGGAAGGAACAAAACAAAAAAGGCTTTGGTGCTCCCTTGACATTTTGCACCCTAAGCAACCACCAATGTGACCTACGCCATTTTCTTCCCTCAGGCATAAGTTCAGGGATTTAACATGCAAAAGAGTGGGTGAAATCCACAAACTGTAAACACAACTCATTTATCAGTGTACTGTAGCTGCTCTTACATTCTTGACTTCACTGAACCCTTTGTTTTACTACGTCGCCAGTCTCTGCAGCAATAAATAATTATGGTACATTGCAAGAACTTATGAATACATTTGTAATTGTTACTCAGAACTAACTAACAATAAACAGATAACAGTTAAAACATATTAGATGTAGCCCATCGATCCACAGCATGTCCGCCCCTTAAATGTCCATGAGTTGAGTCATCCACTAACTTTCTGCCGTTCCTAGTGTGTTTACACCTTAAGAGCAATTAATGGTTGAATAAACACAGAGGATATTTATTGGTGGAAAGAAAACCGCAATGGGCTGAAGCTCACTATAAATCTAAAGCAGATTCAAGTGATAACTCTGTAGGTTCATCACAGTTATTTGATACATCGTTATTTGAAAATTGATTTTAGCACCTTGAGGATCTGAATATTTATTTTCACTAAAATGCAATAATCCATCCTGTCTCAGCTGATAAAACCACGCAAGCAACGTCTACTCCAGCTCTGCAGGCTTCCTGGGTCAAGGATCACATCAACTGCTGAATGTGTTCAGTTATTTCAAAAAGAAGTCAGGTGGGTTGTACAGAAGTATTAAAATGTAAAATGAAATGCATTGAAGCGTGTGTACTCACAGTTCGTCTGCTCCTCTTTACCACACAAACATGTCTCCACTGGTGTTTGATCTACACTGAACCCTTTGTCTTATTCAGTCTCCACCTCCACCTTCTCTCCTCCCCGCCCACTGAGCAGGTGTGGCAATTGAACAAAGTAATAGATACTTCAGAAGAAACGCGTGATTCGCTGTTTTTAACCTTTGTTAATAAATACATTTGTCAATCGGCTCTAGAGTGCGCTGGGAGTTTTTCACTTCTATTCATCCTGCACCAGCTGGCACCTAGGAGAAGTGCATGGGACTTACATTTGTAGGCTACACGGTTACTAAGATACAAAGTACAGTGATGATGAACCAAAACTTTGACAATCAAGATTTTAAAAAAAAACAACCATAAAATATTATTGTTCAGTGTACAGATAAGTTGAAGCAATTAAACACAACAACAGAAATTGAGTCAGGCGAGTTGAGGAACAAAGGGCAGGGTGGCAACAAACCAAAAAATGAAAATGTCACTCCAACAGTTGAAAGAGGAACATAACACAATGGTCTCTTTGATATACAATTAAAACATTTACATGTGGTGATGAAAGGGAAGTATGACAATAACAAAAATAACCTTTATTACTCAGATCTCAGAATTACTGAACTGGTGTCAGTGCAGATGAGTTAACATTCTATAGCATCAAAAAACCTGAGTTAACATCCAGAGCTAACTTTCACAGATGTCACACTAATTAACATAGAGAGGCACATCCACATGATCACCTGATATCCTCTAAGACAGGGGTGTCAAACTCAATCACATAAGGGGCCAAAATTTTAAAAACGCAAAGTATGTCATGGGCCAAACTGACATTTATTCTACAGACTAAAAGTCAGAAATACTGTATGAATTTTAACATCCTGTGTACTGTAAATATTCTCAATAAAAATAAAATAAAATAAAATAAGAATGTAATGAATGTGAATAAAAATAACTTTGTTTTTCAATATTGATGCCTTCAAGCAAATGAATAATCTGGTGAAAACTGTATTATGATTTCAGAAAAGGGTGTAAATAAATAACAGAACAAACAAATGTATTTAGCCTAATCTTCTCTCCTGTGCCATTTTGTCCATGCCAGATACTATTATTTGGCATCTTTTCTTGGCTACAGGTTCATGTTTGGGGTTCGGTCCTGGGCCGAGAGCAGGTGTGCATCAGTCGATTTCTTCTCAACAGAGCAGCAGATAGGGCTTGGTGCATGTCGATTTATTGCTTGGTTATTGTTATGATTAGATGTTATTACATGTTTGACCGCTAGGCGGCAGTACGGGTTAGTAGTCAGCTTACCGTACCATATAACGGAGTAGAGCAAGACTGCATGAAGCCACATGTATGTTGTTGAGAATGTGAGACATTAAACTAAGTTACTTGCTATCAACACGGCCTCATCCTTGGAACACGAACATGACATGGTACCAGGAGTAAACTCGAATGGGCGACATGGATTTAAAATCACCGGAAAGTTTGAAACTGACGGGGAATGTCGACGAGAACTGGCGCACCTTCAAACAGCGGTTTCACCTTTATGTTGCTGCTAAGGGACTCGAGGCTAAGCCAGAGGCAAGAAAGGTAGCGCTGCTGCTAACAATAGCAGGGCCACAGGCCATAGAAGTATTTAACACGTTCGTGTTTGACAGTCCTGAAGATAATGAAAAGTTGGATGTAGTGCTTAGCAAGTTTGATACTCACTGTTCTCCGAAGAAGAACGAGACGTACGAGAGGTACGTGTTTCGGTCTCGTGCACAGCGGCAGCATGAGCCCTTCGATAGCTTCCTGACGGACTTGCGGCTAAAGGCGCAGTCCTGCAACTTCGCAATGCTAAAGGACTCCATGATACGGGACCAGATTGTCTACGGCGTGGCGGATAAAAAGGTCAGAGAGAGGCTACTACGGGAGATGGAGCTGACGCTGGCAGGAGCCATTAAGATCTGCCAGGCCAGTGAGCTGTCCCAAAGGCACGTGAGGACGTTCAGCGAGATGTCTGCAGTCGCCTCGGCACAGAGCGACAGCGCGGCAGCGGTTGGAGCAGTGTCGTATCAGTGGAGACGGCGCACACAGACCCGGCCTGCACAGCAGGAGGACGTGATGATAAACTGCAAGCGCTGCGGCTCACAGCACAAGCCTAGACAGTGTCCAGCGTTTGGTAAGCAATGCTCCACTTGCCAAGGCAAGAATCATTTTGCTAAACAATGCTTCTTCAAACGGAAAGAGTGGAAAAAAGAAAAAACTGTAAACTTAATAGACGAGCCTGATCTCAGTGACACGTTCTTTGTTGGAATGGTGAAATGTGAAAGTGAACAAATAAATAAGCCAGACAATGTAAATGATGTCACTACAGAAGATAAGTGGATAGCTCCTCTAATGATAAATGGGACTGTAATCACCATGAGATTGGACACTGGTGCAAAAGCAAATCTCATAAGCATGTGTGATGTGAAGGCAATGAAAAATAAGCCACAAATAAAAAGAAAAGAATCTGGACTGAAAGACTACAATGGGCGGCCAATCAAATGTTTGGGCACATGCAGGTTGAATGTCACAGTTAAAGGAAAAGTGCACCACCTATTCTTCTTTGTTGTGAATGAGGGACGGGAATCACTTCTTGGTGACAGAGCCTGTGAAGAACTGGGGCTTGTGGAAAGAGTGTATCAACTGATATATACTCCAGGTAAACACCTAGTCCTTGCTGATGCCCTATCCAGAGCAACTACAGGCGACAGTGTGAGTGCAACAGACGAGGACATACAGTGTCACGTGAACATGGTGTCGGCTACACTGCCTGTGTCTGACACAAAGTCAAGACAAATAGCGGAGGCTACAGCAACGGATGCTGAGCTACAGCATGTCATGAAGAACATGGATGAGGGATGGCCAGCTGGTTCATGTCCACAATTTTACCATGTCAGAGGTGAGCTTAGTACTGTGGATGGTCTGCTGTTGAAAAAGGGCAGGATTGTTATTCCACGGGCTTTGAGAATGGACATGTTGCACAGGATACATGAAGGCCATCTCGGCATCGAAAAGTGCAAAAGGAGGGCGAGAGACACGGTTTTCTGGCCCGGACTGAACAAAGACATTGAAACACTTGTAAGTAAATGTGAAACATGCCAGAAACACAGGAACAAGCAGAGCAAAGAGCCTATGGTGGTAGCTGAGGTGCCAACAGCACCATGGCACAAAGTAGGAATGGACTTGTTTCATCTCAGAGGTAAAGACTATTTAGTGGTAATGGATTACTACTCAAACTTCCCTGAGATGGCGCTACTAGCAAGCTCAACGTCAACTTGTGTCATAACACATGCTAAATCTATCTTCGCCAGGCATGGCATCCCACACACCGTGGTGAGCGACAATGGCCCCTGCTTCAGCAGCAAAGAATGGCAGAAGTTTGCAGAGCAATATGATTTCAAGCATGTGACGTCAAGCCCACACTATGCACAGTCAAACGGGCAAGCTGAAAAAGGAGTTCACATTCTCAAGCAACTCCTAAAGAAAGCTGCTGATAGTGACTCGGATCCCTATCTGGCTTTATTGAGCTACAGAGCATCACCTCTTCAGTGCGGCCTATCACCAGCTGAACTGCTGATGAAGAGGAAGCTACGAACAACACTGCCAAGTCATCAAGATGACAAATTAAAGCAAAAGAATCACTCAAAGATTGAACATAAGCTACGACAACAGAAAATGATGCAAAAGTCATTCTATGACAGAACAACCAAGCATCTCCCTCCACTGACTAACAACGACACAGTCAGGATTGAGGATGCTGATGGATGGAGTACAAAAGCAACTGTCCTGCAAGAAGTTGCTCCACGATCGTACACGGTGAAAACTGATGATGGACAAATCCTCAGACGCAATCGTCGCAGTCTATTAAAGACTCCTCAAGGGACTGTTGGTGAGCTCAGTGTAACCTGTGGTGAAACTCAGGTAACTCCCACACCTGCTATGGACTGTAACACTGACTCTCACACACCTACTCCAAGCGAACCTGAGTTAAGAAGGTCCACAAGAGAAATCAGAAAGCCTGATAGACTGAACTTATAAACAAAGACAATTCAATATGCATGTTAAACATGTTGAACAAAATGTATATTGATTGATGTTGTGAATGTGTTCTAAATGGTCTAGTGTTGGCTTAGATATGAGTTATGCAATCTAATGTAAACTGTTTATACTGCTTAGGTGTTGCAGAGTTATGCTGAATGAGAAATGGTTGAAATAACTGACACAGCTAATGTGATAATTCATGTTAATGCATTTTGCCTTAGAAAAGGGGGGATGTTATGATTAGATGTTATTACATGTTTGACCGCTAGGCAGCAGTACGGGTTAGTAGTCAGCTTACCGTACCATATAACGGAGTAGAGCAAGACTGCATGAAGCCACATGTATGTTGTTGAGAACGTGAGACATTAAACTAAGTTACTTGCTATCAACACGGCCTCATCCTTGGAACACGAACATGACAGTTATGACCGTATAAGTAGATGTTGTAGTGTATTATGGGCGTTGTAGTGTGAGCGCTATACCGGCCGGCCATTAATTTTTTCGAGGGCCAAATAAATTGTATCTTGTGCCGGATCTGGCCCCCGGGCCTTGACTTTGACAGGTGTGGCAAAAATATTTCCAGACATCCTCCGTATCAATAACTAACTGCTATTGACTGCAACAAGGTATATCAGCATGCCATGAGCTCCGCAACTCTGTTAGCCCCACATTAAACCCCATGCTCTCTCCATGTTTGTGTTTTATATCTTTTTTCTTTCTTTCTAGAATATTGACGACTCAAAAACCATGATAAAACAGCGCTCCATTTATCATTTGCAGTCCATTCATGAGATGATTAACCAAGTCATTCTTTCATTCTGTTTTTACTTTCTATGGTGTTTAGAGTCAAGTACAATAACTTCAGTCTTGTCCGAGTTAAGAAGTAAAAACCTTGCAAGTCATTAAGATCTTTTTGTCCAGTGAGTGTTTGGATGGAACAAACTTTCCCTTTTCAGGATCTGGATAATTAAAGGACTGAGCAAATAATCAAGGCCTGGATGAACAGGTTATCTATGAGGCCATGCTGAAGCAGCCTGGGGGTGCTGCCAGGAAAGATCACTTCCTGATGCCTGATGTATGCAGTCATGATGCCACGCATGCAAAAACAAATTGCATCGTTCATCTAGAAGAGGAACAGCCTTAAGGCACACGAGATGTTTCACAACAACACTGGGTGTGGTTGGTTGTTATCCTTTCAAGGTTTAATCAGCACGCATATACAGTACTCCTTTAGGGTGGTGCTGGGAACAGATCCCCAGTCAGGTTCAACGTTTAAAAAAAAAAATCAACACTTGCTTCCGCACTCACTTGAAGCTCTTTTATTGTCAGGTCAATGTTTCAGTCTATTGGTTAGGTTGATATCCTGGCACTGATACTTGTGGATTACACAGCAGGATCCAAATTTTGTTCATCCCTATTTTTCTAAATCAGTGGTGCTTTGAACAAGTTTAAGAACTTAAGCGTTGATCATGAATGTATAACAACACGTGTACTGAACCTTTTTGGATGTAAAGAACAGAATAGAATTTTCATGTGTGAACGATACAGGATCTGTAAAGTTGGTCTGCCCATTGCAATAGGACTTTTGTGATGTTTCTGAGTGCTGAACTTTGCATACATTGATTGATTTGATTGATAATAACTGAGTGAAACCAGTTAACAGATAGTTTCCATGGATATTTAATAACTGAATGATCCACATATGCAGTAGTACATTATGAACTCATATTTATTGCTGATTAACAACTTTCCTATTCAACATGCATATTTGTTCTTTCTCGAGGTTATTACATTGATCTTTTGTTGATGAAATGTGAGGTATCAGGGGCATACAGTGGAGGATCTGCTTCTGCCACATCCAGCACTTTCCACTCAAAAGAGAAACCTATTGAGCTGTAGCGTACAGGATACTATAAAAAAACAAAACATTTTTGCCTTTAGAAAAATGAAAGAATGAAAAATATTAAATAACTGCATTAAAAAGTCATACATTTTCTCTCTTCTTGTTTGATTTTTTACATGAACACAAATAGAAATATTATTTTGCAGTCAGCAATTGTTTAGTAGTATAAAGGCATGGATAGAAACCATGGAAATGCATTATATATAAACTGTTGAATTATTAAAAACCACAAAGTCTTTGGAGCGTTTCAAGTGACATGTATCATATAAAGCACATTAATCAGGCAAAAATATCTATAATCACATACAAGCAATTCAGAAAAAACAATTCTCAAAGAAAACAAAAAAAGGAACTTGAATATGATCATTAAGTGCTAAAGTTGAAGGCAACTGGACTTATGTTGGCTTCTTCAGTTCTAAAGACTAGTGTGTGGAAAACCAAAGGGTTTTCCTGCGTTTTCCCAATGACCTGGATGAGTGAGAACCTTCACAGACATACTGTAACATGAACATGGCTGAAAACAAGGCTTCATGTCTGCAGGGACATTCGGTGTCATCAGGCCTCTGCTGTTTCTCTCCACTGACAAAACCTGAAATATCCACCAGGAGAAGAATAAATGGCAGAATTCTGACACTGAAAAAAAAAACACATTGAGCATGACTGAACTTCTGTTTGACAAATGTGATGTCAAGACCGCTGCTCACACTGAAACACAACATCCTACTGTCTGTTTGAATCATCAGTTTGGATGAAAACTTACCTGCTCACGTGTCATGGACCCAGTGCAGCTGCTGTTGCAGATGGATCAGGCCTAGTGTCATTCAGATTAACAAGAGTAAGAATTATTCAGAATAAAATCAGCTCATAGTTAAACCAATGCCTTTGAAAAAAAGATTGTGGATTCATTTGATTTAAGAGAGGTTTTACCCAGTTAGTGATGTTTCTCCATCTGGGCTGCTGTTCATGTCATCATAATGTTTCTTCACCAGGTCAAGCTCTGCTGAAACATCTAAAAAGAAAGTATAATAAATAAAAACTCTATCTATCTATCTATCTATCTATCTATCTATCTATCTATCTATCTATCTATCTATCTATCTATCTATCTATCTATCTATTCATAATCTGTTATTAATCTGTTCATTTATTAACATCAGTGAGATAAGTACAATGTATATATATATTTTAAATATTCTCCACCTGGGATTGAGTCATCAGTAGTCTTCAGTGACAGCTCAATTGATTTCATCAGGGTTTCCTCCAGCTCCTTCAGCACAAACTTCTAATGAAGCAACAAAATTGCTCATTACTTTTGTCGTGAAAACTTTAGGCCTGCCTGTGGCGAGTCAAAGAACAAGACTGGAGAGGGTGGTTCAGAGTTGTGCCCCCTGACCAGAAACTGCAGTCAGGGTGGTCAGGGTGCAACAATTAAAACGATTTGTGTCCCATGTTATAGTAACTCCATTTGTTGTTTTAACTAGAGGAATTTACAACATAGATTAGTTTCAGAAACAGAGTTCATCCTCCTGTTGTCCTTCCTCACCCCAAGGTTTATTGCAGTCAGGGTTCAGTACGTTACCTCTAATGGATGTTCACTTTACAGGCCACTAGTTGGGTTAACCCAAACCATATATAAAAAAATAAAAGAATAATTTAGTAATTGTTACAGACAATGCCAACATCAATAAAATTCCCACCACACGTTTTACTCCCACAGCCAAATATTCTGTTAAAGGGATAGTTCACCCTAGAATGATATTTCGCTCATTATCTACTCACCCTCATGTTGACTAAGGGCTGGAAGAAGTTTCAGATTCCTCCGTGGCTTCTCTGAGTTACAGGGGGTCTTGGTGTAGCAGTGCATGTCCATATAACGGTTGCAAAGGGACACCGGAGCTCTTCGTAAAAAAAACACACACAAAAAAACATCCAAATACCTCCATGATGCTGGTATGTAATGTCCGTCTTGTGCTGAAGCCCCAAATTGCGTAATTGTCCCGAAAAAAATTAAATAAGTCTATATTTTAAGCTTGTTTGTAGCGGAAGCTTCTCGAAGCTCCTCTTCCTGGTCCGTCCAAATCTCGCGTGATTCGCAGTAACCGCACTGACGCATGCTGACGCCGGCGCAAATCACGTGAGATTTGGACGGACCAGGAAGAGGAGCTTCGAGAAGCTTCCGCTACAAACAAGCTTAAAATATAGACTTATTTAATTTTTTTCGGGACAATTACGCAATTTGGGGCTTCAGCACAAGACGGACATTACATACGAGCAGCATGGAGGTATTTGGATGTTTTTTTGTGTGTGTTTTTTTACGAAGAGCTCCGGTGTCCCTTTGCAACCGTTATATGGACATGCACTGCTATGCCGAGACCCCCTGTAACTCAGAGAAGCCACGGAGGAATCTGAAACTTCTTCCAGCCCTTAGTCAACATGAGGGTGAGTAGATAATGAGCGAAATATCATTCTAGGGTGAACTATCCCTTTAATAACTATTTTCATAATACTCCCCTACATACGTTTTGTGTTTCTTTTTTAGTAGCAGTGCAAAAGCAGATTTTAGAATGGTGCATATTGTACAGAATAAGCCTTAGTAGTGACCTAGAATGAACAGCACATGTTACTATAGCGTTCTGTCTGATTAAAATCAGTCAAATGACAAAAAGAACAAACCTTCACGTCATTCAGGTAGAGCAAGAGAACATCTTTAGCCTGCTCAAACATGATGTTCTTTGATTCATAAACATGTCTTTCAATGGTGTCCCTCATGTTTTTCAGTACACCTGATCCACTAAATGTTGCTGCTCCTAGAATAAAAAAGAAAACAGCTGAATATTTCTGTATAATCACGACAAATTTACTATCAAATTGATTGAGTCTATATATATCATGATCTTCTTTATTACTTTTGTAACATCCTTGCATGTGTTCCTCGATTTTCTCCGTCAGACTGCGGTACATTATTTTCTTGTGCTTCCGGATGATTCTGTTGAGTTTTACCTTAATCTTTTCTTCCTGAAAGAGACAACACAGAGTATAGATGATAGATGTGACATACAGTACATGCAATACAGTGGGTACGGAAAGTATTCAGACCCCTTTAAATTTTTCACTCTTTGTTTCATTGCAGCCATTTGCTAAAATCAAAAAAGTTCATTTTATTTTTCATTAATGTACACTCAGCACCCCATCTTGACAGAAAAAAACAGAAATGTAGAAATTTTTGCACATGTATTAAAAAAGAAAAACTGAAATATGACTGCAATGAAATAAAGAGTGAAAAATTTAAAGGGGTCTGAATACTTTCCGTACCCACTGTACATACAGACAGACTCTCAGCTTTACCTCTGACTGTAGAAAAGTCAGCTGCAGCTCGACCTCTCTGTACTTCTGAATCAGCCTCTCTGTGTCAAGTGTAAATGCAGCGATGGCTCCATTGAATGCTCCACATTCTCTTTCATTTCTGAAACATGTCAACAAGTTTAAATGTTTAATATATACAATTATGACTGTTAAGGTAGCACTAACACAAATTGCAATTCTTTGTTTCACCACTTGGGTATCAGATATAAACATCCGTCTCGTCCTCTTTACATAGCGTGCTGTTCAGGAGTCGGGGCTGAGCACCGGCCTGGCTTGTCTCATGACAAAGAGGAATTCAGCATTTGCTTGCTTTAGACTACCACTTGGCTTTATGTGTCACCACACTCAACAAGCCCCAGAAGATGCTTCTTATGAACCCCTCTGAAAAAGCCTCTCAGGTGAGATTTGTGACATCTTCAACAACCCCAAACAAGTCCAGAGAGCACAATCTCTCAATTCTAATCTAGACAGTCTCTCTCTCTAGATTGTAAATGGACCTGCAAATACTTTTGTGTCCTCAGAGAATCATTTCTTACGGGAAAGTCTTTCTGAACTCCTCATCAATGCTGTTGGTCAGGAACGAACTCAGCTTCTCATTGACGTTAATTTGTCTCTGTTTTTTTGTTTTGTAGGTGCCGTTGTTCTGAACAACATACTTTAATGTCCTGTGAAAACTGCTACCAGCACCTGATGTTTGATTTTTTTTCTTTTTCTGAAACAAAACAGAAAAAAAAATCTTGTATACTTTGTATGAAGTTCAAAATCAAAATCATCATTAAAGTAGTACAAAATACATACAGGATATAAGATGGACTTCAACTTTGCGTCACATGAACTTTTTGATTGTTCAACCCCCTCAGTGAGGCATCTTTCAAAAGCCTCATAAGCCTCTTCCATGGGTCTTCTGACTTTATCAAGTTCCCGCCTCATGTTTTCTTCAAGCTCTCGGCACACCTCTGTTTTTGTTCCAGACTGAAATCAAACACACATTTATTCATGACATCCTGTTGTTCTTGAGTATGAACAGTGTTTAATTACTGTTAATACACAGCCTCTCTAAAGTAAACCATCTTCAGTAAATCAACAACCTTGATGAACAGATTTTCTGTAGGGGTGACATCACATAGAAACTTATTTAACTAATATAGTTGTCATAGCATTTGAGCATAGTTTATTTTCTTATTAATCTTAATACTTCCTGGAAATATTAATGACAATACAGATGACAAAACAAAATGACTAGAACGTACCACTTCCCTGCATCTGGCCCCTTGAATCAGAGAGAGAATCCCATACGCTCCAGACACATAGTTTAATGTCACTGAGTGATCGGCGTTCAGAGTTTGCAGAGATTCCTGAAGTTTGGGTATTTCTGTGAAATCACATAATTTTTGACACATCCAGCCTGTTAGTCTTTCTGGTGTACAGTGATTAAACTAAAACCAAATGTGTATTTCAGTGACACATTTTCTGTCATGGAGTCTTCACCTACCTGTGTCGTCTCGTTGTAGATATTTTCTTTTCAGAAACTCTTTGGAGCTCACTGTGAACACTTGGAAACACTCTTCACTGAAGTGTTTCTGAAAAATCACAATGGGTTTTGATTTTACAGTAACGTCTGGCCATCAGTCTGTAAGCTTTTTTCTGTGTCCATATAACTCACCTTAATCTTTTTGTCTTTTCTGAATTCTGACATCACTGTTTGCTTGGCTTTCAGATTTCTCTTCAGTATGAGATCACGAAGAGCAGCTGCTCGACTGAAAAAAGATTTGTCAATGAAAATGAATTGAATTTGAAAATTTGTATTGTCCAAGATGTTGTCTACCTGGTTTCTCATCTCTCTCCGGTCCTCCCATCCTCTGAGCTACAGAGTCCTGAACTGCAATTGTGGACCACCCTCTGCTGTCTGCTGCTGCATTTTTATTTGTAATAGATTTTGTCTGCACTTTTTGTGCTCCCTCTCGACTTGATATGGTACAACCACATATAATGTTAGCTTGAGTTCTTGCCCACAGCATTCATTACTGTCTTATTATGGTTTATTCAACTACTGTATGTACATTTGACATCGTAAATTACTTACTGATCATCTGAATCTTCAACATGGTCAGACTTGGTGCAGATAAAGTGAATGCACTGACACTCGCCACCATTTCCCATGAGGCTACAGGCATCCTCCAGGATCTCCCAAGCTTCTCTCTCTGATGCTGCTCGATTAATTTCAGTCACAATCCACACAGTGGAACAACTTCCTACAAGCTGCAGAAGCATAACAAGATAATTATGAGAAATTGATTCAATGACCAATGCCACAGTTTCCAGATAAGACAGTAAAACAGCATAAACAGCAGTCTATGAGAATAAATTACCTCTTTCCACATTTTGTCTCTGCTTTTGTTACGATCTCCATTTCCAGGAAGATCCACAAGTGTGACATGCTGGAGAAGCTCATTACCAGGCACCTTGACAGTCACACACTTCACCAGTGGCCAGTACCACCTCTTGACTACATTGCCTTGTCCCACTTCCAAGTCGCTTCTTGTGTATTTGACAAATTTAGCAGATAGTTCTTTGGCCTGTGATAAATAATAAAGTAAGGTAAGACAATGCAAATTGATTTTTATTTTGATGCACATTCAAAGTGATTTATAAATTGCATAAAATAATTGGAATCTGACAGGATCTGATACATGTCAACAACAACTGTTCTTCTTTTTTTCTTTGTTTATTAAACTTATTTTGAGGTTGCCTACATGTTTTTTTGTGTCAAAGAAAAAATATCTGCAATAGTTAAACTTGCTTATGCTGAAAGCATGGGGCAAACATCTTTTCAAGATCCTATGAAACATTTTTCAGATGATAAATGGCTTACACTATAACTGATTTAATATAACAGTTAAAACCTGTTTTATTGTCAAAGACTCATGGTGTAAATGTATTTGACTTGCTTAACTCCTACTTACTGATTCACATGTCAAAATCTTCTTCCTGCGTTGGAGAAACTCTGGGATTTCTCTGAAATATTTGTCCTCCATGAGGTTTTTAGTTGACATGTTTCTCCATTCTTCTCCATACAGAGCTGTCAGCTTGTCACAATAATCATCATCACCATCATCATCATCTATCTTTTCCTGATCTGCATCATCCCTAAGAATATGCTCCAACGGCCACAATTCATCTTCCCACTCCTGAAAAACAGAAATAATTATGTTGAATTTCATTCACTCAAATGTTAAAAAATGTAGGCTACCTTTATTCTTTTGCAGCTAAACTGTACATTTTTAACTAATTTCAAGTGAAGACAGGTGGTGTACTGTACCTCTTTTGTGATGAACTCAATTTCTGCCTCATACTTTGTGTTGACCTTGTTCGCCTCCACTTTAATCATGACTGAGGTACATGCATTGACACTTCCAGAGGGCAGAAGGTTCTTCACTCCAATGACGGCATTTATCAGAGAGCTTTTTCCAGCTCCGGTTTTACCAAACACACCGACCAGCTCCCTCTTGTCTGTCTCCAAATCACAGATTTTAGACCTGGTGTATGAGAGTTTAAATTTGTTTTTATGTCCATTATGCTTAAAATGACTAATAACATGTGAGGGGTTGGTCATGACAGTTACCACAGAATTATCATCGGACGCTCAATTTCTTTATCATAATTTTCATCCTACATCCTACATATATTTTCTGTGTTCATTCCATCCACATTAATCAGCTGTAGCAGAATGGTAATTGTGAGGGTCAGAGGAATTCCTAGTGGTCTGTCTACATTTTTGATTTGGAAATTACAACAAACTACGAGAGACAATACAACAGAAATTATGACAGAAAGACTAAGTGCAGTAATTCTGTGAGGTTGTGAGTGAAGGTCAGGATAGTTTCATATGAAAATGACTGCTCATATAATTCATTTTTAGTGGGTTGTGATGTGCTGAAAAAACTCAACACTTACTTGAGGAAAGCATTGAGCTTTGTGTTTTCTTCCTTTTGTAGTCTCATATAAACATACTTCATTATGTTTTTCACATCAGAGAGTATGACTTGTTCTGTCAGAGAAAAAGTCAAGAATTATTAAACAAGAAGCATGAACAGTTTTTCAATTAATGCACAATGAGGTTAATTGATACATAAAATAGGAGGAAAAGAGTGAATCATTAGGTTTATACTGTTTATATTTATCAAAGTAAAAAGCATCCAAAACATGTTATGTTGGTATACGTAGATGCCCATTTTCTGATGTAACTTGGGGGCATTAGCAAATATGCTGTTAACTGTTTGAAACAACTGAAAACAGACACTGACCAGCCAGGGAGAAAGTGTTTTCTGTGGCCAAAGTATTGAGACTGAGAATTTTCCCTTACGTAACATCAAGCTTTGTCCTGTTGCAATGGGCAGAGCAGAGAGTTTACAGTGCCTATATCATTCACACACGAAAAATTTGAATTGCTGTTCTGTTCTTTATGTCTGAATAGGATCAGTAGAGATGTGTTTTTTTTCAGGATTAATGGTAAAGGTCTTAAACGTGATCAAAGCACCACTGGTTTGGGGTGCCGGCCCTGGTTCATATCCTGAATCCGGTGGCCCTTTGTGGCATGTGATTCTGCAGCTCTCTACCTCCCAGTTTCCTGTCTCTCTCAAAATGTGAAATTCAAATTTGGATTCTGCCGTGTGATCCATAACTGTCCAGTGTTCTTGTTGTTGTATCTCATCTTATTAAGGTTGTTCCTCTTCAGGATAAACAACACACACTCTTTTAGCCCACATGTTTTTGCATCGGTGCACATGTGAGAACACGGCACCAGGAAGTGATCTGATAAATATGAGGTGATCTTTCCTGGCAGCACTCCCAGGGTGCTTTAACATGGCCTTATATGAACTATACTATAGCTAACCTGTTCATCCATGCCTTGATATTTTTTTTATCAGCCCTTTAATCAACAACAGATTATCCAGATCCTGAGAGGAAAAGACAATACGGAAGTTATGTAATTGACTCTAAACATTTCAGAAACATCTAGATCTAGTGTTCTGGCATTTTCCACCTTCATTTCACTTTTCACCTGTGACACTTGTAAGCAAAAACAAAAAACTGCTTTTTTTTCCCCCCTTGGGCAATCATCTCATGATGAATGGGCCACAAATGATGAATGGACTGCTGGTGTGTGGCCTTTTGTTGAACCGGTGTAGCTACAACTGCTGTTTTATCACGGTTTTCTAGTCCCAACACAACAATCCTCTTTGCTTCATGGATATGTGTTTGAGACACCGAAGTGTCCTGACAAAAGATCATGTTGGTCATGTGCTCATCCCAGTTTAGATGAGAAAATTCATGCAAATTTTGGTGTTTGAATTGTAAATATGTTATTTTGGGTCTTGGTAAGCAGACAAGGCCTGTTTTAATATGTCTTAATCAAATACAGTTTTAAGAGTCAGGAAGTTAATATATTAGTTACATAACACTTAAACTGCTGCTCCGGGAAAATCAACAGCGACAACTCTTCTTGACAAATCTGACAAATTTCCTAATTTTGTAGCTGTAGCTGTAGAGCTTGATTGAACATAAACATGAAAATGGTCATGGTCAGAAACACGTTTCTGAGTCACAACATTCAATTATCAAAGTCAAGGTTTAATTTATGTACAAAATATTCTCATAATACCATTTATTTGATTGATTGATTTGGTATGTGATATACAAAAAATGTTCCTTATACTATATAGTGGGTCGTAGGTTTCCATAGTTTAGACGGCAACATAATTACCTGCATATTCTCCCAGTCTTTTGTCACATCGTTTATTGGCTGGTGACTGAAAGCTGCTCGACTCCCCCTGAAGATCCAACTTTCTCTTTCCTGTCTCACCTGTATTACTTGTGCCACTGGTGGAGGGCAATACCTGAACAATGTTTGATTTAGACATTACATTCACACAGGCTTCATCCTTTAACAGAGCTCTGAACACACATTAACAGTGACACTTTAATTTGTGTCTCCATCAGATCTGGGATGGGTCTGAAAAAACCTCTGCAGAGTCCAGAAAAAGTGAATTCATCATGATGATTCATCATCAGCATTTTCCTCAACAACATTTGATGAAGCGAGACAATGTTCAGTCATGACTTCCTAACTCAGGATACGTCATTGCCTTAAATTCATATGCATGAGAACAGAGAAAAGTTAAACCATTATGTACATGTAAAACTCTGTTGTTCTTACCTGAGCAGAGTCAGCTGCTTCTACGCGCTTCTGTTGACACAGCAGATAAAGTGTGAATATTTAGATCAATTACAATGAATGTCTTAAATTACACCAAAC
This sequence comes from Trachurus japonicus, assembly GCF_045865225.1. NCBI lineage: Eukaryota > Metazoa > Chordata > Actinopteri > Carangiformes > Carangidae > Trachurus > Trachurus japonicus. Next base: position 16,413,396 of record NC_140914.1, on the reverse strand, counting down.
TATAGTGTATTCAACTTACATGAGGAGAAGAAGAAACAACTGTTTCTTGATTTGTTGTCTGTTGCTCTGCCTGGTGATAATTATTAATCATTTTATTAATCAATGACAGTTAATAGAAGTTTTTCTCTTTTTTAAATTCTAGTTAATGCCTTGAGTTTATCTGTTGGTGTCTGGAGGAACTGAACTGATTTCTCTCTTAATTCACCTATTTCTGCCACAACAGTATCTTCACAGTGCAGAACATACCTTTAACAACTCGAGCCTCTTCCTGAATTTTGACCTTGGTCCCACTTGTGTGATCAGGTTATCAATATCCTGATCATTAAGACAGTATAGACATTCTGCATCAATGCCTTGATCTGTAATCAACAGAAAATATTCACATTAATAACAAAAACAAGCATTTCAATTTCATGCACAGGTATGTTACATAGAGTGAAACAGATGCAGGAACAGCTGTCAGAACATGTTATGCTCACTGAGACAGTATTTGTCACTTTTCAATCTTAATTTCAACATATCACCAAAGTAGGTACACAGTTGCAACATTTTAATATATAGCATAGCAACATGGTAAAATCTTACCTTTAAATGTCTCTATCAACTCACTGAGACCCCATTCAGTTAATTTGCGACAAACAAACTCGTCCATGTTGAAGAACTGAAACTGAAAGTTACAGAACATATAGGAACAATATTTAATCAGTTATTAATGGACTTTTGGGAGATGATTATAATGAATTATATTAATTTATTTATGCTTTTCCTGCTTTTCAGACATATAAAGATGTTTAAAATGTTAGATACTTGGCTTTAGAGGACGTGGAAGTGCCATATCATGAGGTAGGCGTGAGGCAGCTCTGAGCCGCTGCAAACGCTCGAGTTTGGAGAATTTTTTCTGAAGTCTGTTATTGTAATGTCACACAACTTTAGCGGAAGTCCCTATGGCAACTCATCTGGCTCTGGCCTCAGTGCCCAGTGGTAATGTGAGAAGGAGCATGTGCCCCCAATACGTTTACCAATCACAGCAGAGTCGGCATGACAGGGGGGGTGTACTGCTAACCCTAACCCTAACCCATTGTAAAGGCATATCTTATCTTATCTTAGTGTAGTGTGTATCTTAGGGTATTTCAGTCAGTGTCTATTTAAAACAAATGTTGAAGATTTTGCTTCAACGTGGACTGCAGAGTTAAAAAATAAAATATCAAAATCACAGTTAGAAAACAGAGGTGTTATTTTGAGTGTACAATCAGATAGGGTGACTGTTCAGGTTTACAAGCCTCATCCTTTATAAGGTCATGTTTTCTTGTTTCTTGTATTTTGTCTTCCTGTTTTATTTTGTTACCCTCTCGTCTCGCTTCAGGTGTCTTGACTTCCTGCCCTTGCTGATTTCAGCAGCCCCACCCTGATTGTTTGCACCTGTGTCTTTGTCTCTCCCTCCCTCGTGTATTAAGTCTTGTGCTTTGTGTTTGTCATTGCCTGTTCGTCTTGTGAGTTTGTCAAGCGTCCAGGGCCGTAGTATAGTGGAGAAAGGTGATGATAATTCTAGGGGCCCAGCGCCCAGTGGGGTCCATTAAAAAAACCCCAGTACTCTAATCTTTGTATGACTGAATTATTCTGCTTAGACCCTGACTAATACTCATAGTAATGCTGCATTAGCATCAAAACAAAGTAGGCTAAATGAAAAATGATAATACATACTGTACGTAGTCTAAGAAAAAAAGTGGAAAAGTCAGGGGCCCACTTTAGTATTCTTTTAGGGGGCCCAGAATTCCTAGCAACGGCCCTGCAAGCGTCCCAGCCGTCTTACGTCAAGTCTTATGTACAAAATAACCTTTTTGGTCTTGCTTTATTGCCTGCCTGCTCGGTAGCTGCCAATAAACCTGGTTCTGTTGCTTACCCCTGAATCGAGCTCTTGAGTCCTCAGACACCACCCACAGGTCAGTTTCAGGGATATATCTACTGGGAAATATTTTTTAAATATAAATTACAAGATAGCGAGAACCAGCACAACATCTACATATTGTCCAACTGCCTAATTGGTGAAAAAGTGATAAATGAAATGCATTGAAGTTAGTGTACTCACATTGTTAACAACTAAACATGTCTTCCTTGGTGCCTGATCTTCAATGAACCCTTCATCTTATTCAGTCAGTCTCCCCCTCTCACCTGCCTCTCTCTCCTCCTGCATACAGAGCAATTGTGGCAATGAGTACTGCACAACAATATTAGTTGTACATTTGTATAGGTAGCCTACTGTTACTAAGGTCCAAAGTACAGTGATGATATACCAAAACTTTGACAAACACGATTTAAAAAAAAAATCACATAAAATATCCGTATTGTCTCTAGGATATAAAATAGTGTGACACAAAGACAATTACCAGTCAAGGCGTAAGATGCTGCACATATATCCACTGTAATGGCTGCCTCCTAAAAGTCCATGAGTCAAGTCAGGCAGCCTTGCGGTGCAAACAGATGTTTACTGCGGTGCGTGCAGTTGTGCAAAGCCAGACAGACAGTCAGCCAACAACCAAAGGTCCTCCAATAAACCACAAGGCTCGACTTTCGTTGTCTTTTAATGAAATCTTCTTTGTTTTGTTTTGTAAAACTGAAAGGCATTACAGAGACAGGAAACATAAATTCGCGTTGTAGCCTATAAGCATCTCAATTAACCGTCAATCAAAAACAAACAAAACGGAGTTATATATAATCTAGCACAGATCATGTCCCACAAAAATAATAAGTCAATTCTCTATCACAACATTCCTTGTCCACATGTAATAGGCTACTTACTGATCAATATTCTCCAAGGCAGATCAAAAAAATAAAACTCCTGTGGAAAAAACCTGCAGAGCTGGAAAAAGTACAGATCGCTCACTCTGACGCCGTTTCTGAAAACCAAAGAACAGAGCACTCACTCTGACGCTGTTTCTGAAACCCTAAAAACACGGACGTTTTCCAGCCTTTTTTTTTTTTTAATTCAATTACTAACTTGTTTTACTTCATTTATAATTTAAAACCTTTAAACTAAGGCAGCACAAGAGCGATTTTAGGATGAATCCACCCAAAAAACAAAAGTTGAGTTGAAGCAAAGTCCTTCTAGGCAAGTCATGCCACTCGGCGGCCATCTTGGCGACGCCACGAAAACCCCAAGGAGACCAGACCCCTATCTAGCTTCGGTTAGCATCCGCCGCTAACAGCAGCTTCTCAGCTCACAACAAGCCTCTTGTACTCGGTACAATAAAACAATGGAGGCCCTCGTTATTAATGGTGACGGTGTCTATCGGTCCACGGCTCCAGTGCTTCATCCGGACTGTGTTTTTTATTTTTTTGGAGTGGACTGCTGCTGCTATCATGGACAGGAGGCTAATGCTTAGCCCCAAGGGAGGGGGCCCAGTTTGAATGTTTAGGTTAAAAAATGAAACGAACAAAACTATACATTCAAAAATTAAATTAAAGAAAAGGTGGACTAATCGGTTCATTGTAAAACACTTATTGATGTGAATGAGGTGAATTCTGTATACGTAGCCCCGAGGTAGCTCTTTCGTTCAGCAGCACACACCTGAAGCTTCACTTTTCATTAAGACCAACCAATGTGGCTGCCAAATTAACAAGCCGGCAGTAAACCTCTAAAACTCCGCAGGTAAATGTAACAGCTTTCCTCCAGGATGAGGAGCCGCTCCCGGTCGCCGGTGGCTCTGCACTTTTCCGAAAACCTAACTGTACGTTCAGACCGAAAGCGTCGAGAGCGTCGCGGTGGCCGGAAGTCATTCATTTTCAATGAGAACCAGCGTCGAGGAGCGTTGAAGAGCGTCAAAGGCGTTGGCGTCGCGTTTTGGCGGCGAGAGCGTCAGGAGAAAGTTGAAATCTCCTGAACTTTATGCTAATGAGCGATGATGCGGAGCAGTGGCAACCAATCAGAGTGTAGATGTCGCGGCCCCTTTAAATGGATGACCAACCACAACCGACGTCAACTTCTTTGACGCGCGTCAAAACGCCAGGGTGTTCAGACCACCAGCGTCGCGGAAAAGCGTCAAGAGCGTCTTTTGACACTTTTGACGCTTTTGGTCTGAACGACCCATTAGAGTAAATGTTCAACCTGACCACACATACAGTACACACGGTGCTAAAGCCGTGTTGTTGTTGCCACCAGGTAGGTTTGTCTGTCGTAAATCTACTTGTGCGCATGCGCTGGTGCAACAACATGATTGGCCTAGTTCAGCTCTGGCAACGCAGGTGATTGGCTGCTGGTGAAAAGGGGCGGGACATGCGCCATCTTTGGCGTCGCAGCTTTCCCCATTCAAAACGGGCAGAGTGGTCTGTCTCCTCATATTAGAACGTCTCTGGTTGAAGCTTTTCCTTTTTCCACCCACACACACACACACAGACACACCCTTATAGTAAAGTCTTAACCCTTATGTGGTGTTCGGGTCAAATTGACCCGTTTCAAATTTTTACTAAAAGAAAAAATATACAAGGATACGACTTTTCGACCTGAAAATCCATGGCCTTGGCTTATTTTATGTGAAGAACGTGTGAAAGAAAAAAAAAATATTGACATGATATGCTACAATACCCCTACGCATTTATGTCCTTCATAGGATGTTCGGGTCAATTTGACCCGGATGAAATACATTGACTGACAGACAGGCAGATACACACACACACACACACTTACATGGACGCAGACACACACAAACACACACACACATATACAAACACACACACGCACACACAAACACACAGAGACACACACACACACTTACATGGACACAGACACACAAACACATGCAAGCACGCACAGAGACACACACACACTTACATGGACACAGACACACACAAACACATGGACACACACGCACAGACACACAGAGACACACACACACTTACATGGACACAGACACACAAACACACACAGAGACACACACACACTTACATGGACACACACACATGCACAGAGACACACACACACTTACATGGACACAGACACACACGCACGCACACACACACAAACGCACGCACAGACACACAGAGACACAAACACTTACATGGACACAGACACACAAACACACGCAAGCACACACAGGGACACACACACACACACACTTACATGGACATAGACACACACAGACACACAAACACACGCACACACAGAGACACACACACACTTATATGGACACAGACACACACACAGACACACAAACACACACACACAGACACACACATGGACAGTGGACACACACACACACACACACACACACAGACACATTATTTTTCATAGATAAACATGATTTATGCTATCCAAGGCTTTACTATAGTGGATTTTTTACATACATTATAACTTTATCACAAAAAACGAATGACACTTCCATTGTTAAATGTGATCTAGCAGAGATTAATTGCAAACATGATTCATGTATGTTATCTATATTGTTTGGAACTGAGATAAAGAAAATATATGTTGGAGTTTTTTTATGTAAATATTTAGTTCTATATTTATTTTAAAACCAACAATAATGTTCCGGGTCAATTTGACCCGAACAGTTCCAAAGGGTCCAAAATGTGAACATAACACAAGGGTTAAAGCAACATTGCGGAGTTTATCAGCCTTGTTGGAAGCACTGAGCAGAAACTCCGCAATGTTGCATAACCAAAGTCTTAACCCACAAACAGCTGTTGGAAAAAGTGAGGACTGGCCAAATGTCCTCCCAAAAATGTTCTCAAAACTATGCAAAACTATTAGACTAGCAGGAAGTTCTCTCAGATTTTGAGATAGGTACCCCTACCCGAGGTAGAACAAAACACAACTGTGTTTTTTTTTTTAATCTTCAGGGTCTCCTATTCATGAAATGGGATGTTGTGAACTTTTATTTTGGGGCAAAATTTGTTTTGGGGGGTATTATTTAGAACTACCCCAATCTCTGTAGCTATTAAAAAAAAGACAAATTAGGCCAGTCCACCTAGAAAGATGACAGAAAAGCCCATCACTTGAGAATGCTCACTCTTTTCCTCTTACGCTAAACTATGAACCAGGTGTCTGTCCCACATCACCAGTCAGTCAGAAATTAATTCACCCTTAAAAAATCCTGAAAAATGAACCTGAAAACAGCTGTAATTTAGGCGGAAATTGCATTTTTGTGGTAATAGGAAAGGGGGACTCTTTACTTTTCTCTTATTTAACAGAAAATCATAAATTCCTTTCAAATACACTACTGCATTCTCTAATATGTTGTTGAACAATACCCAGTGGTTGTATGGTGATACCTAGTACAGTTTTATTGTAAATAAGATTTCTTTAGACAAACCTCTTCTCTAAAAACAGCCAAATTAGGTCATTTCAAGTGAGTGATGGGTGTTATAATAGCCTATGAGTTAAGAATGGTCACTCTAATGGTCATCATACTTGCAGAAGAAAAAAACTGGTGATTGTACTACATGACCATGTAGTCAGAATGTGTGTAACATCATAAAGTCAAGTTAATCTAAAATTACAAGCCGCTACCAGAGACACAAGTTTTAAATAGAACGATTTCAGTGAAACAAGGTGTACAGAGAAGAAAATTGAATTTGAGCCCACTGTGGGTCTTAACATTAGTATAATAACTCATCTATCAGACGATGTAGCCCAAACTTTGTGCAAAATTCTAAATCCGCGACAAAAGTGTGTTTTTTTTTTTCCCGCATTGGATAATGCAGGCGCACAGATTATGCGTCACGCTGCTCACGATTCATCAGCCACTGATATTGGATCCGTCATCCGTCAATCAAACGTCTGAGACACACACACACACACATCGAGCTCGGTCTCGCCCCAAGCATTGAATATCCCGCCCGCTCGATAATGACCAATCAAATTTGTTTTCCTTACTCGGGTAAACTCACTCACTCCCTGACATTGCATGTGAATTTGCATGGCTGTGTCAATAAGTGTGTAGGTTTTACAGCCAAAAAACATTTTAGGTGAGAAACATATTTTGGACTGTTCTTCATTTAGCTGTCAATGGTGAGTTCTTTTTGTTCATACTGAACCACAGAAAGATGCTAGTGTGTGGAAAGAACATGCACAATAAACAATAAGCAGAGGAGTACTTGAGTACGGGAGGGTGTGTATATTTCAAGGAGTTTAGTTAGATATAAAGGATCAAGATCATGAATGGCTTTGAAAGTTAGGAGCAGGATTTTAAAGTCAATGTAAAGACAAACCAAACCAATGAATCTGAATCTGACCTTTATTACTTGCCTCCCTTTCATCCATAAGTGATATAAAAATGTCCCATAAATCCTAAACCTGTTTTTCCAATTACACAACATCTATTGTTGTTACAGCCACAGGGCTGTTTTTAATGGACACACTAACTGCTGATACAGTATGTTCTGACATCAGTGTAATGCATTGTTTATTGTACACACAACAGAAAAGGCAGGTGAGGTGAGGAGCAAAGGGCAGGGTGGCAACAAAGAGAAGAAATTAACATCACATGAGTTTACATAGTAACAGAGAGGCAAAGGGGTGATGCAGTTTGCTCACATCAAGAAGTTAACCTTTAACCCGGAAAGACTGGAAAGGAAGTTGATGTTAGCCCAAGTCACGTACATACTTACTTTAAGTGTCATGTAGCTATAAACAGCCAATTGTCATTTCAAAAACACAATGATTTCAGACCTTACTGCTTCAAGTTCTTTAGCGATGTAGTGACTAATATCTCTCTTTTGCGTTTGGTAGAGGTACAAGCCAGCCATCCACATGCACACACCTACTCTCGATATCCTCTAAGAGTAAAGCTTTAAGCTGTTCTGTCCTTTCAGCTTTTACAAAGACTGCCTTTGATGTATTGTTAGGACTTACATTGCAAACCAGTTTGTCATGTTTGATGTCAAACAGTTTCACCACAATGACTGAAATAGCCTGGCACAAACAGCTAGATGTGCAAACACAGTTCTCCTTCAAAAGTAGCATCAGATGTATTTTTCCATAGCAGCCATTCTTGAGTTTAATAACACAGTCTGAGTTATCTGACTGTTTATACTCAATGTTCCCAAGAGTGAAGCTGTCAAAAGCCTCTGCTGACTTGACAAGGATTGGTCGATTTAAGAGTTCCTCTACTGCTCGTTTTATCGATCCTTTGAGATCCAGATGATGTGACTTTCCAAAACGAATGGAAGAGCAACTGTTGTCACTGACAGGTGAAAGCTTGGCTAATATTTCACCAAAACTTGACCGAAAAACTGAAGAACTAAGGTGTCTGGGTAAATGCTGCCAAACCAGAAAGCTCTGGTGAATGTGCTGTGGGTTATCATTCATGCAACAAAGCAGAGACCTTAAATCTCCACTGTTTCTCTCAAAACTAAATGCTGATGTTGCCCAGAGAGGCCCCCAATTCTGCACACTCTCCGTTAAGTGGATTAACTGATGGCAGTTGAAGGACACATTTTCTTCACCATAAAGTTCTTCCATGTTTGTAACAAAGTGAACCAAGCAGTCTCTGGCCACCTGAAGGTCACTTTGGGAAATGGATTCTTGAAGCAGAATGTGAATAGCAAACGACAAGTTAAGATAATGGTTCAGAAACTGAGGCTGCAGGATACCTGGCAGGACACTAATGGCATAGAATAAAAGGAATGTTCGCCACTCCCATGCTTTCCACTTGTCCCTACACTTCAGTGATCGTGGAGGTCTGGTTCTGTCTGATGGCAGCTTCAGACGAAGAAGGTGAGCATCCATTTGTGAAATCTGATCACCAACGTACCAAGGTTTCATAGTGTTGACGGGGTCCAACCACAGAGACATAAGCTGTTTACACACACCAAGAAGAACTGAGTGCATGTACTCGGGAACAAACCCAAACACAAGGTCAAAAAAGGGCAGTTTGGAGAGGAAGGACATTCCTTTAACTCCGTTTTGAGAGGATTTAGAGGGTGAGTTTTCGGCCTGTTTTGCATTGTCCCTAAACATTTCATCCGACCTTGCTTCTTGCTTTGTTTCATCATACGCGTAGGACCTCATTGATCCACAACGTTTTTTGACCATCATGCCAGGGTGTAAACACCAGTCACAACCATATTCCCCATTGTATTGTTTGCAATTTCGGAGGAGTGGCCTTGCCACAGCATCAGAGGAACAAACCAAGCAGAGGACTTTTGAGGAGTGAACTGTGCCACTGCTGTCCACCCACTCAAATGGATTTTGGGCTAAATCACAGCATTCATCTATGAAAGGCTTTAGAAATGTGTTCATCTTAGGTTTTTCAGGGCCAAACCAGAGTCCTGCAACTATCAGATTTTCCTTCCTCTGTGTGTATGGAAGTTCATTGATAGTAAACTGAAGAGGCCAGACCTTGTATGTGAGTGGGTCATACATTGGTACTTCATCACAGTTCCAAGATAGCGTAAGGTCATCTGCAGACAATACACCTTGTTTTAGCAGATCCTGGTACATCATCCCATCCATCACGTCTTTAATGTCATGTCCATGGTTGACTGTCTTAGGTAATAACTCAGTGCCATGGTACCTAAGGACGTCTCTGAGAAGGTCTTTCAGTGATGCAAACAAAAAGAAGTGACCACCCTGAGTACTACTTGATTTGCTGAACATTTTTCCACAGTGCACACAAGATGCATCAACAGGATTTTCGCCCATGTAATTTTGACAGCCCTGACAGTAAAAAATAGTAGACAAGGGGATCTTAACAGAGAAAACTCTAGAGGCACCACAGAGGTTAGAGATAAGGAAAACCAGTAGAGCCTTAAAGTCATTAATGACAGCCGCAGTTCGATGATGGCGCAGAATGAAGAGAATAACAGCAAGTATGCCTTGTCTTTGAGTGACTGCTGCACCAGGGTAAATTGGCTCCTCGCTCTGCAAAGACAAAACAAGTATTATCATATACTGTACATAATACTATTTGAGGAAGTAAATGGTTCCAGTTCCAGTAAACTGACTTCTGACTTTGTCATCTCATTAAAAATCTGGTAAAAATGGGAATTTACGGTCGAACTCCTTACCATCACATTGCCACTGTCAGTGCCAGATGTTGATGTGAAGTCAAAGTCCCATGGGAAAATGGATGGTTCCTGTTTTATGATAAGAACATTACACTAAAGCCTGCATCCTGCAGTATACCTAGGCATAATTTTACTCCCACATGAAAGATTCTTCTGATTCTGTTGGGATTGTATGTGTGATTTCATAACTGACCATTTCGGGGATGTCCACCTGCTCCGAGTTGGTCTCACTGTCTGTGTCCATCATTTCAGGTGAGTCAGCATTCCTTCCTCCCTTGGCCTGATTTGGGGATGCATGTAGCACACGCAGAAATAAGTGTGAGCTACTGCTTTAAACTTTTTTAAACTTAAACTTCTTTTTTTCACTTATTCACTTACAGTTTGACAAAATCTTGTTACATGCTTGCTCGTAATCAAATTGTGTTATGTAAGGCCGTGTTCAGACTGCAGGCAAATCTGATTCCTTCTCATATCCGATTTTTAGGGCTGACTGTCCACACTGTTTTTAGCAAGTGTCCAAATCGCATTTGGCTCTGTTCAGACTGGGCCACATTATTGACCCATCTGACAGGTTGCTGTAGCAACGACGTTGGAGCGGAGGCTACGCCGTATATGACAGGCGATGCCTCCCGGACGCGGCGGCTACTCTCGCTGCAGCACAGTGATCTGCCCGGTGCTGCAGCCGCACTACCCCGCTAGTTTCAACCTCAGCCCGCCTGGTGTGTGTGTGTGTACGTGTACGTGTACGTGTACCAGAGACTGGTGTGTGTGTGTGTGTGTGTAGCCACAGAGACGGGAAACTCCAGCACCCCAGGGCTGGTCACTCCTGTCGCCGACAACACGGTAGTTTGCATAAAAGAAAAGTAACAAGAAGGAAATGGATATTTAACTGGAGCTCACGGGACCGTACGGGACCTGTAACACAGTGACAGCGCCGCGTAGAGTGACGTCACGGACAGTCAAAACTGATCTGATTGTTTGGAGCTGTTCAGACTGAGATTCAATCTGGATGGGCTAAAAATCGGATTTTGGCTGGCAGTCTGAACGCGGCCTAATGATCTGTCCCCTGTCTGTAATTCAGTCGGAGATGTTTAATTAATTGATTTGTATCTCAAAAAGTAGCCTATACCAGTGCCAGACCTTTGTATACAGACACACATTACCTGTAAGTATTCTCTAAGTCGCTTCCTGAATTTCACTCTTGGTCCCATTCTGGGAATCAAGAGATTGATGGTGTCTGACTCCTCAAGACATAGGAATGTTTCCTTGTCAATACCTTGATCTGAAATGAAGAACACATCCAAATCAAGCTGCTCTGATTTCCTATAACAGTCACAAAAAATGCCCTTGAACATGTCAAGAGCATGGTATAGTACTCACTGTTTTTGCATTAATAGCACATTTGTGTCATGTCAATATACAGTGCATACAGTACAGTGCTTTACCTTCAAATGTTTGAATTAGTTCACTGAGATCCCATTCAGTTAATTTACCACGGACAAAATCACAGGTGTCCATGGAATTCCACTGCATGAAAAAGATCATTTCCCAAACCAAATTATTAAAATCTAATAAATCTAGATAAACATATCCTTTAGTTATCCTCAGAAAACTTCTAAGCAAGGCACATTACCTGTAAGTATTCTTTGAGTCTTTTTCTGAATTTCACTCTTGGTCCAATTTTAGGAATCAAGGCATTTATACTGCTTGAATCTCCAAGACTTAGGAAGGTTTCCTTGTCAATACCCTTGTCTGTGGGAAAAATGAACAAATTAATCTTGATGACATAGAATATAGATGATTATTGTAAATATTAACTATGTTTATACAGAATTCATTGGCTGAACCATCAAGGAGTTATGTTAGTCATCCTCAACAGCCATTCACGTGTGGTTATTGCTTCAAAAACAACAACAACAAAAAAACACTTTCACTTAATTGTACACATTGAACAATTAAATGTAGTCTAGTCATTTGTTGCATCTTAATAATCTTCCTGACTCCATACTCAAAATGGTCAGGCCCACCTATAGAAAAACCAAGACCATGCCATAATTGATTGAGCAGAGTGGTAATACAGTACCTTCAAATCTTTGAATGAGCTCACTCAGGCCCCATTCAGATAATTTGTCCCGGACAAAGGCAGAAGTCTCCATGAGTATCTGCTGTAAAAATGGTCAGCACTTATTTGTTCCATAATAGTCAAGGTTCATGTTTGTGTAATAACCATCACTTCAATGATATGTCTAACTTCTGCCATACATTTTTAGTAGTGCTGGTCCTAATCTTGTTCTGTCTATAATATCTGTTCACCTTGTTGGATATTAGTTTTACAAATTTAGATAATGGCTAAATTGTGCTCATTCAGAGTCAGTGATGATTACAAAATGAAATTTACATTTAATCAAAATACAACACACACACAGCATTTTCAATTTGGTTTCACCACTGGTGTCCAAGTAGATTTCTACCTCTCAAATGTTGTCTGACATTCAAATGTTGTTTCTGTCTGATCATACAAGCCAGGTGAAAGGTATATTCAAATAGATCTCTGCAGACTTGATTAACAGGTATAGCTGGTTGTCAGTGGTTTTATTTCTATAATGTTTGATTAAAACTTTGAAATGTTTGTGCTGTTACTGTATCAGAGATTGTTAGTCAGTTTAATTGTAGATATCATTCACATTATGAGAACATGTTTGGTCTTTACCACCATGTTGCTCTGAAGAACCAAGTTTGTAACATATCAAGAAAAGCAGCAGAAACTTGATCCCACTTATATTGTGAATTATTTCATAATAAGGATCGTCCCCTCCCAGTTACTATGACAGCTGGATCAGTGTTTTTAGCTGTAAACATGTCTAGAAAAGCCACAAAGATAAACTATGAAAAACAATTTTAAAAAAAGCACCACAGTAGGACAGTAGAAGTAAAGTTTATAGCAATAAACTTACAGACTGGAGGAACTGAGGAGCATGAGCAGGACCAGATCCAACAGCAAAACTTGAACATCCAAACTCAAGACTAGCGCTGAGAGGAAAGAGACCAAATACACAGGGGAATCACCAGCTAATATGGGCAACACCGTAGGACTCTAGGAAGCACACTGTTTTCTGAATGGATTATGCTCTGACATTGCAGCAGCAGTGAAAACAAGCTACGTGGAGTGGGAAGCAGCCTGCCTTGAAGAAATCAGATACCATGCTTCACATGCTGAGAAAAAGATTGCGCCAAAAAAAAAAAACCCGCAGAAAGCTGAGAAACAATCCAAAGAACTAAATATGGCAGCTTTAACCATGAACCAAGCAATGCAGGCCAATAACAGTTGGCATGGATGTAGAAAGCTATGACACCGACTGCCTCTTGCTGACACAGCTCAGCAAGAGGCAGACTGAGAGCAGGAGGGGGGGGGGCATCTAGAGAGGGAGGTCTTATGGGTGGAGCAGACGGTCACAAAAGCAGGAAACTAAACAAAGACCAGAGCAAAGCAACTCACCAGATAAATAGGTAAATAATATGAAAATAAAACAGGAGACTGTCACCTGGACAGATAATTAGGAAGGAAAGAAGTTCCTTTCACAAACTAGTTTTTAATAGATAAGTGGAATTTAGACCTAGTTCATGGACACACCCAGAACTGACACTCATAATAAATGGGATACACACACAACTGAAAGTATCCGAGTAGTGAAATGGCACTTGGATGCCGGCCAAGCCAAGCAAGTACTCAGGTAGTACTCGGAGTCGGATATTGGTTACAGCCCTAGAAGCAATTCAGGTTTAAGTGTCAGGAGTCACTGTCGGGACGAAAATAAAGTAATAGCTGTAATCTCGTCCATTAACACATTAACCACGAGCCTGTCTGTCACCCTGCTGGTACCGCGCTCACACTGTGTGTGTTACAGAACTGATAAAACACAACGTATGCACATGTATACAGAGCTGGAGCTGAGCTGGAGCTGTGGCCCTGCTGCCTGAGCAGGCTGAAGTCTGAACTCTATCGTCTTTTTTTCATAATCTTTCTCATCAGATGAGTCAAAACTTTCAGCCTTTGAAGCACCGTCATCCTCCGTTTATTGGTAGACAGTGTTACATTGTGTGAGATTTTGCTTCAAATGTGAATGACTGCTCAAAGTGAGAATGTTAGTGTGAAATATAACACTACACGTTGTTTTCAATAAAAAATAAAAAAAAACATTTGCATAAAGCAAGCCTATCCACTTTTCCATGTGGATAAGAGTATCAAAAATGATAATTCAAGGTATATTTAGAATAGATGAAAATGCACTCCTCCCTCCCATCTGCAAATTGACGGTGGCCTCCAAGGACAAAAAAAAACGTGTTTACCATGACTGTGACGACTGGGAGTATTTCAGGAGCATGGAGCGATGAGGTGAAGATCTAAACCATTTTACCTGTTGCTGCTATTTCCTTCCTCCTTCTTCTTTGTTGGTTTATTTATGAATGTGAAACTCTTGAAACGTGCCATCTGGGTGGTTGGATTTTCCCTTTGGGCTGCCGTAAAAACATGGCGGCGCAAAATGGCGACACTCTCTAAAGCAAGACCCTTGCTGTATGAAAAAGAAGAATTATAAGGCTATAAGTGTTGCCATTATGATAGACACACATATGGCTTAAGCTGGCAGAAATTTCCTAAAAGTTGTGATTTTCTGCTTCAGCAGTGGCCTCACATTTGGGCGTACGGTAGCTCCTGTCAGAAAAAGAAGCAGACTGTGAGCGTCCAGATGACTTCCTGAACGCTTGATATGATATGATTTTGGTGTTTCTACAGTAAATAGTTTGAAAACTTATTAAAAAACAGAGGTCCCATCTGCTCAAAAAACCTTTGTATTGGAGTCAATGGGGAGCAGGGAGGGACCTGGCCACACTCAGAGGCTCACAGTTAAAATTCTGTAAGTGTCTCTGCTTTTTTTTTTTTTTTTTTTAAGTATATATTTTTTGGCTTTTTGCCTTTATTTGATAGACAGTCAGAGATAGACAGGAAAGGGGGAGGCAGAGAGAGGGGGAATGACATGCAGGAACTGTCTGCCCGACGCGGGACTCGAACCGGGGACGCCTGCGTTGAGGACTATAGCCTCCACATGGGGCGGCCGCTTTAACCACTGCGCCACGCACCGCCCCGTGTCTCTGCTTTTTTGAGCACTTTGTGAGAGAGAGGACATGTTTGTCACTCACCTTCAAAGTTAAAATGTCTGTTATGACATCATCAGTTACATTATCAAAAAAATTATTATCATATCATATTATCATATAGGGCAGAACACAATAGCTCATTATTACACACATTGCTGAAGCAGACGCCTGTTCAGAGCACACTGTCATTTTTAGTCGTTACGTTTTCAAACTTTCTTAAAACTAACGCAATGGCGAATACTAGTTCTGAACTGAAAGGAGAGCTAACAGTCAACTGAGGCACATGTTTGAGTCGAGGTATCCTGATGAACATGTGGAGTCTTGTGCTGCCACGGAATCAGAAGATCAGCCTGTGGAGAAAGTCCTGAGGGCTGAGATTGAGGCCCTCCAACATAGGATGACCACAGAAAACCAAAAGGCATCTGAGCAGGAGCTGGTTCTAAAGCAAGAGCTGCAGCAGCTGAAAACCCAGCTCAATACTCAGCTCAAACTAAACAGTGAACTGACTACGGAGCTTGAAGAGAAAATAGAGAGTAACAAAGCTCTCCAAGAAGCTTCATACCAAGACACCCAGAAGTATGAAGCTGAAGTCCTCAGGGCCAGACAGCAGGCTGAGAACCTGCAGCAAGAGCTGGAGAAAGAAAGGAAGGCTCATGCTGCCAGCGTGACAGAACACCAGGTCCTGGAGAAAAACCTGAGGGCTGAGATCAACACCATCAAACAGACAGACTTTCTTAAAACTAACGCAATGGTGAATACTTGTTCTGAACCGAAAGGAGAGCTAACAGTCCGACAACTGAGGGACACGTTTGAGTTCCAAACGATGGTATCGAGGGATCTCGACAGACACATGGTGTGCTACCAGGGAATCAGAAGATCAGCCTGTGGAGAAAATCCTGAGGGCCGAGATTGAGACCCTCCAACACAGGATGACCACAGAAAACCCGCTCCTACAAAAAGCATCTGAGCAAGAGCTGCAGCAGCTGAAAGCCCAGCTCAACACTCAGCTCGAACTAAACAGTGAACTGACTAAGAAGCTTGAAGAGAAGAACAAAGCTCTTCAAGAAGCTGAAGTCCTTAGGGCCACTCAGCAGGCTGAGAGCCTGCAGCAAGCGCTGGAGAAAGAAAGGAAGGCTCATGCTGCCAGCTTGACAGAACACCAGCTCCTGGAGGAAAACCTGAGGGCTAAGATCGACACCGCCATACAAAAGATGACCCAAGACATTCGCTTAATTCAACAAATAGCATCGGATGAGAACCTGGCTCTGAGGGAAGAGCTGGAGGAGCTGGGAGCTCAGCTCAACACTCAGCTCTCTATAAACCATGAGCTTATTGCAGAGTTCGAGGCAGAGAGGAGCGACAGCCAGCCTCCCCAAGAAGACGTGGCCCCCACACCAGAGAGGAGCAACAGCCAGCCTCCCCAAGAAGACATGGCCCCCACACCAGAGAGGAGCAACAGCCAGCCTCCCCAAGAAGACGTGGCCCCCCAACCAGAGAGGAGCGACAGCCAGCCTCCCCAAGAAGACGTGGCCCCCCAACCAGAGAGGAGCGACAGCCAGCCTCCCCAAGAAGACGTGGCCCCCACACCAGAGAGGAGCGACAGCCAGCCTCCCCAAGAAGACGTGGCCCCCACACCAGAGAGGAGCGACAGCCAGCCTCCCCAAGAAGACGTGGCCCCCACACCAGACAGGAGCTCAACATGGACGAGGATCCGCCATACTCTGGGGCTGAGGAAACCAAATAGGTGGAAGAGGAGAAGGGAGGCCTTGTCCAACGTCATCTGAACTGACTTTATCTCCCACCATTTTTCTTTTCCTTTTTTTCTCTTCCTTAAATTCCTTTCTCTATTCCTTAACTTTTCTTTTCTCTTTTCTTAACTTTACTTTTTCTTGTCTTCTTCTCTTAATTATTCTTTTCTCTCTCACCTCTAATTTTTCTATTCTTCTCTAAATTTCTAGTCTTCTTTTTCTCTTCTCTTAGCTATTTTCTAGTCTTCTCTAAACTTCTAACTATCCTTTTTCTCTTTTCTGAACTTTACTTTTTCTTGTATTCTTCTCTTAATTATTCTTTTCTCTTCTTTATTTTCTTTTACTCATCTCTAATTTTTCTATTTTTCTCTAAATTTCTAGCCTTCTTTTTCTCTTTTCTTAGCTATTTTCTAGTCTTCTCTAAACTTCTAACTATCTTTTTTCTCTTTTATGAACTTTACTTGTTCTTGTTTTCTTCTCTTAAATATTCTTTTCTCTTTTTTCTTTTACTCATCTCTAATTTTTCTATTCTTCTCTAAATTTCTAGTCTTCTTTTTCTCTTCTCTGAACTATTTTAGTCTTCTCTAAACTTCTAACTATCTTTTTTCTCTTATCTGAACTTTTTAGTACTCACTGTTTTAAAAATTCAGTCTTTGAGATGTATTTCTTTGTTGTATTTAGTAGTTTTTAAGTGTATAGTCAAGTCTAAAAAAATAAAATAAAACAGTTGTCAGATGTAGGACAGAGAGGTCTCCTACATCAAGAGGGACGTACAGAGCTAGGGGACGTGCCCACCAAATGCGATTTTTGTGCTGACAGCACTCTCGGCGCTGCTTTCAGAGCACTCAGCACTCTCTCTTCCTCATCAGAATGCCGCTGTTGCTAAGTTACAACACGAGTCCTTTGACACTTCCTGCTTTGTTTAATGTACACACTACAATGCACGTAAACCGAGCCACATCTCCAGTTGTGTTCTTGTTGGTAACGTAGCCTATGTCCCATCCCTTCTTGATTCTGATTGTTGACGAGCGTCACGCTGTTGCAAAAGTTGAACAGATTTTTCAACTCTGAGAGCTCTGAGCGCTGTGACAAGAAAAAAGTCAGCACCAAGAGCGTTTTTTTCCGCCAAGGGCACTGAGCGCCGAACTCCATAGAATTTGAATGTAAAGTCTACTGAGCGTCTTCTTCTTTTTCAAAAATTGCTTCATACGCTCCAGATGCTTCATTCGCGCTGTGTCTGATAATGACACATGACTGATAATGTAAACAGTTTAAGTATAGCGTTGCCTCAACTGATACTGACTCCTTTTAGGTATTAAGTGGCCTCCCTCAGCAACACGCTGAAGATGTTCCATGACATTGTGCTGCTGCTGGAGAGAGAAGACGGGACTGTCTGTGAGCTTTATGAGATGTTCAACTTGAAGACAAAGCTGCAGCTTTGGTTTCTATGGGATGGAGACCGATGTGATCCTCCAACATTTTCCGGACAGCAGTGATTAAAGAGTATATGTCCAATTTCTACCTGGCCTCTCTCAACTACCAGGAGCAGCGATATGATTCAGTGACAGCGTCTTCCAGAAGAAAGTGGCCATCTTGGCCTTGCTCAGGAGCCCACTCACCTTCTCCCATCTCTGCAAAGCTGTAGTCCTGCAGCTAAGGAAGAAGCTAGATGTAGGATGCACTATATGATGGCTATACTGTGTGGTTCTGGTGTTGGTATTGGTGTTTGATTTTTACTATGCTGGAAACCATTTGGAACACAGAATGAGCAGTCTTGAAGAAGAAAATGAAACTGCAGTTTGGATTATTGATTATTCATTTTATTTATGCGTCAAAAAAGGCAGGTATATTTTCCTGCTGGCGCTGTAGTAACGTCTGCATGTAGGCGTGGGCACAGCATGCTAGATGTTTACAGTTTTCACCGGAAATTTCGCCACATCTTGCGTGCAAACCAAAGGCACAAGCCGTTTCTGTACCTATGTGGTAGACCACTGCGGCGCCACAGGAAGTCAAGTAAAGACCTGTTGAGGTCCGTGTTGCACTTTGTACGCGTGCAGTGGCAGTCCTGGCATGAATAGCGCATACAGCTCTGAAAAAATTAAGAGAGAACCTCAAAATGATCAGTTTCTCTTGTTTTACTATTAGGTATGTCTGAGTAAAATGAGCACTTTTATGTTTTATACTATAAACTACTGACAACATTTCTTTCAAATTCGTAATAAAATTATTGTCATTTAGAGCATTTATTCTGCAGCCTTCTCCAGTGCCTTACTGACGAATAGCTCATGGACATGATCCAGAGCAAAGATGCCCCCCACACAAAATATCTGACTGTATCAGTAAGATTAAAGCAGAAGTAAGCGGAATGTTTGTGTTAATATAAGTCTTAAATAGTTATATCTTCCAAAAGCAATCACTTATATAGAGTGTTTGGTCCGAAACACAGGTCTGTCAGTCACTCTGCTCTGCTGTAAACCGAGGAGAAAACTTTCCTTGTATCCTACAACCTTTATCCAATGAGGAGAGAGAACGGCATAGAGTGTTCCACATGAACTCTGGTAATCCTCGGGTTATCCATTTCTTTACACTGATCTGCACTGTGTGTGTGTAGCTCTGATATGCACAGAGCTGGAACAGAGAGATTCTGCAGACTCGATGCAGAGTTGGGGTGGAAAACATGTTTTGTTTTTTTGCTCAACAGGAAACTGCCCAGTGACAATCGTTATACCACTTCCTATACCAGGATCAGCAGAGTACTCAAGTCTGTTTTTCTCTCATCTATTTCAATTCATCATATGCTGTGCACGTATTGTCGTTCATGAAGGGCAAACACTTTTTTTTTTCTTGGAAATATCCAAGTTTATGTGAAATCAACCCTACAATGAAAACTTGTAGTAAAAGTAAAGGCTCAAGTAATCGTAAAATCAGAGGCATTACTAAACAAATCCACTATCATCAAGTCATAATATAAAATAATGGACAGAAAACATGAAAATGCATAATAAAAAAAAAAAACAGTTTCATCATTTAAAGTCTTTGGAGCATTTGCAATGGCACGTAGACATGTACCATATAAAGCACATTTGCCAGGCAAAAATGTCATACTCGAAAAATCTAAAATCTTTGCAAGGAATTCACAAAAAAAAGCAACACGAGAAGAATAGAAATTTGAACATGGTTGTGAACAAATCTATAGGTCTCATTTCTGCAGGGACATTCAGTGTCATCATCTGCTGTTCCTCTGCACTGAGCAAACCTGAAACGTCCAAGAAGAATAATAAATGGCATACATTTGTCCTACAAATGTGAAGACAGCTGCTCACACTGAAACACAAAATCCTATGTGTTTGAATGCTCAGTTTGGTCAAACAGTTGGGTCAATGCCATGGAGTGATCAGTTTCTTCATGTGGGCTGCCGATCATTTCATTGTAGTATCCCTTCACCAGGTCAAGCTCTGCTGAAACATCTTTAAAAAACACAGATGGTATTAAAAAAAAATATTATTAATTAATAATTATTATTATTCAGAATCTGTTGATTTATTAGTTTCAAGGATACAAATACAAACTTCTCAGTGATCTACATAAATGTTTTTATTTTGGAATCCACCTGGGATTGAGTCATCAGTAGTCTTCAGTGACAGCTCAATTGATTTCATCAGGGTTTCCTCCAGTTCCTTCAGCACATACCCCTAATGAAGCAATGAAATCACTCATTACGCATCACGCATCAGATGAAGATCATTCATGTGCACAACAACAAAATAGAGACAAAGACGTACAACAAACCATGTTTTACTATCATCATTGTTTCAAATTATAAAATATGTCAAACCTTCAGGTCATTCATGTAGAGCAACAGAATATTTTTGGCCTTTTCAAACATGATGTTCTTCGATTCATCCACATGACTCTTAATGATCTCTTTCATTTTGTCCATCGAGCCTGTTCCACTACATTCTGCAGCTTCTACAATAAAACAGAAAACTGTTGCTAAACTGAATGTTTCTGCACAAAAATGATACATATAAATGTGTATAATCATACTGACTTTCTGAATATTTCATCTCTTACTGTCATAACATTCTCGCATGTTTTCCGCAATTGTCCATGTCAGACTCTGGTAGATAATTTTCTTGCGTTCCCGGATGATTCTGTTGAGACTTGCCTTGATCTTTTCTTCCTTTAAAAGAGAACATAGTCTAGATAGATCTGAAGTATTATTCACTCACTCACATACACACGCACACACTTTACCTCTGTCTGTAGAAAATACAGTTGCAGCTCGACCTCTCTGTACTTCTGGATCAGCCTCTCTGTGTCAAGTGTAAATGCAGCGATGGCTCCATTGAATGCTCCACATTCTCTTTCATTTCTGAAACATGTCAACAAGTTTGAATGTTTAATACTGTAATTATGTCAGTTGTATAAATATGTTGTTTGATGTTCATCAATCATCCAGGTCAGGGTTTCTCAAGGGTTAATTGACCTGCTTGAGGTTCTTAAAATATTTCACCTCCAAACAGAACCAACAGGTTCCTGAACATGCTTCTCTTTCAGGTGAGAGGTGAAGCATCTTCAAGAACCTCAAGCAGTCGCTTTCCTCCAGTTGCCTTGTTGTAACTCATAGATACTGTATAAATACTGGATATTATAAAACATTATTTGTAGATGTTTCTTAATTCTACACATTCTCTCTCTCTAGATTGTAAATAGGCCAATAAAGAGTTTTGTGTCCTAAGTGAGTAATTTCTTACGGGAAAGTCTTTCTGAACTCCTCATCAATGCTGTTGGTCAGGAACAAACTCAGCTTCTCATTGAAGTTCATTTGCCTCTGTCTTTTTGGTTTGAAGGCGCCGTTGTTTTTAACCACAAACTTCAATGTCCTGTGAAAATTGCATCTTTTCTGACCTGGGGCCTTTCTCTGAAAAAAACAAATAAAAGATTTGTGTTTTACAACATTTTTGTATTAAGTACAAAATCAAAGTCATCTTGACAGTCGTACAACTGAAACACATACAGGATTTAACATTGATTTCAACTTGGCGTCACATGAACGTTTTGATTGTTCAACCCCCTCAGTGAGGCATCTTTCAAAAGCCTCATAAGCCTCTTCCATGGGTCTTCTGACTTTATCAAGTTCCCGCCTCATGTTTTCTTCAAGATCTGAGTACACCTTTGTTTTCTTCCCAGCCTGAAATCAGAGTATGGACAGTAATTAAAGCTAGGGTTGACGTTGAGAAAGATTGATCATTATTATTAACATCATTTAGATGGTGGTTATGGCCCTATTACCTACACAATGTGAAGAGCAAAAGGAACCATAAAAATCAATTCTCTCTAGTGGCTGAAGGCCTGCAAGGGAATTGACCAATCACAGCCATATGGTCCGTATGGGAGTTTCTCCTTGCTCAAATTTGCCATTCATCCAATCCCTTTGCTCAATTTTGACACTCTCCTGCTTCTCATCCCGCCTCGTCCCAACCCCCTTCAGCATTTGAAACTACAAGCGGTTTATAAGGCCCTGAGCAATTCAGCTACAAGCGTTTCAGGCATGGAGAAGAAAGAGAGCGACAGCAGCAAGTGGCCTCTGCTTGCCTCACCAGCAAATGCCGAAAGAAAGCACAAGTCTGCCACTGAAAAGGCAGAGATGAAGAGGAGATGCTGAGGGCTCAGTGTTGGTTACAAAGCCTCTGTGAAGTGACCCAGCCTCAGTAAATCAACAATCTTGACAGACGGATTTTCTGTAGTGGTGACATTAACTCATTGAGTGCCAAAAACGAGATTTCTGGTTTTTTGCTGTTTTTTAAAATTATGATACTAGACACTTTAACACACCTTATGTGTAAATTTGGGGACTCTACGACGAGCAGAACTGAAATAGATGACGATCAAAAACTCATGACAGCTCATGATCTGGAAGTTTTCATCATAACTCGGCTTTTGCAAACGGAGTTCTGCATGTGGATGCAGCAGCTGCTCTGCTTCACCCGCGAGAGGAAGCTCTCAGCTGACAGTCCCGCCCGGTCTTCATCTGGAGCAACACCGTGTCCTCCCCAAAGTCCTCCCGCGGTAAAATGTGATGGTCTCTGGGCCAAAGCAGACCGGCATCACCGACCCGTACCACAGACGGACCGCGACCACCGGTGGGACCGGTGTTCCCGACCTGCTTTGGCCGAGAGACCATCACGTTCCGCGGCGTGTTATTGTTGTTTAGTGGCGCCCCCCTCCCCCGCCCCCGATGGTGGATTTGTGAATAGAACGACAATTGTTGTATATATTTATCTTATACGAGCCCTTTGATCCAGAAATGCGAGTGTCAGAAGAGCGACAGACACAAACAGAGCACCTTTCATAAAAGACGCTCTATCTCCTTTTATTTTCTAGAAAAAAAGCAGGGATTTTGGTGAAACCCAGCCATGTTTAGCTTGAGTTTTCTCAGGAATGGAGGCACGTAGAAACAAACGGTTTGTGGCCATTTGAAGCATAAAGTTTCACCTTTCAAATGAGCTACAGTATGTGTTGGTGGCAATAATATAGAATACACTGTGGCTCTACAAAAATTGTCAAAAATGGTCTAAATTGCCGGTACACTTGACTAAAACTTTGGAAAGGAGCGCGGCACTCAATGAGTTAAATAAGGTTCTATATAATGTCACCACTACAGAAAATCTGTCGGTCAAGATTTATTTATTTATTTATTAATAATCTTGACAAATAGATTTTCTTTATTGGTGACATATTATTATACATTATTAGAACCTTATTATACTGGCAATCAATAAGTCAGCAAGAAGTCAGTCATCTGACATCAAAATGTGACTGGATCTTACCACGTCCTTGCGTCTCGCCCCTTGAATCAGAGCAAGAATCCCATACGCTCCAGACACATAGTTTGATGTCACTGAGCGCTGGTCATTGAGATCTTCAAGAAATTTCTGAAGTTTGGGTATTTCTAAAAAAGTTAATGCAGGTTGTATATTTTACATTGTTGCATCACATGCATTTTGAGTTATTGTTGGATACATTTACAATAAACTTCAACCATATGCGTGTTTGAGTGATACATTTTCTATCATGGAGACTTCACTTACCAGTGTCGTGTTGTTGTAGATATTTTCTTTTCAGAAACTCCCTGGAGCTCACTGTGAACACTTTGAAACACTCCTCACTGAAGTGTTTCTGAAAAGGACAAAAGGTTGTTTTTTTGTTGTTGTTGTTTTTACAAATCTTGCAGTTGTAGAGAATTTGTTTGACTTTCTTTCGATCTAACTCACCTTGATCATATTTTCTTTTTGGAATTCTGCCATCACTTTTTTCTTGGCCTCCCTGTTTCTCTGAAGTATACGATTACGAACAATTGCCGAGCTATAAAAAGAGATATAAAGTGTTACACAGTGTTTGATTCCTTGAATTCAGTAATTTATGTTACATCTTATGTTCAGTGTTCTTTCCTCTCAGGAAGAAAAGGCAAATGATTATTTGTAAGCCATTTATAACAAGTCCAACTCTCTACATTAAAGGTCTGATTTCCTGGTAAACTATAGTTTTAGTTGTGATGAATTTATAAGCAGTTGTTTAGTGGAATTTCACTCAAAGAACTCTCAACGTGACTATTTATTGTTCAGAAATCTACTGAAAAGAAGCTTAAAACCGGAAAAAATAAGTCTATCTCTTCTAACTCTGATTTTAACAAAATAATTGCACATTGCATTACAAATAGATTACAACCTAGTCTTACTTACTTCATGTTCAGCTGACTTTCTGTGTTCTGAGTTACATAGTCAATAGGTTAAACAGGAATTAATGAAATCGAGATGTACTGATTGTTTCTATTTCCTCATAATCCCACTAAATTATACAACTGCAGAGTATTAAATTACCCTTTATGTTTCCCTCCCAAGAAATCACAGAAACCACTGTTTGTCTTACTCACTCTGAATGTTCAATATCATCAGACTTGGTGCAGATAAAGTGAATGCACTGACATTCACCACCATTTCCCATGAGGCTACAGGCATTCTCCAGGATCTCCCAAGCTTCTCTCTCTGATGCTGCTCGATTAGTTTCAGTGACAATCCACACAGTGGAACAACGTCCTACAAGCTGCAGAAGCATAACAAGATAATTATGAGAAACTGACTCAATGTCAACAGTTTCCAGATAAGACAGTAAAACAGCATAAACAGCAGTCTATGGGAATAAATTACCTCTTTCCACATTTTGTCTCGGCCCTTGTTACGATCTCCATTTCCAGGAAGATCCACAAGTGTGACATGCTGGAGAAGTTCATTATCAGGCACCTTGACAGTCACACACTTCACCAGTGGCCAGTACCACCTCTTGACTTCTTTGCCTTGTCCCACTTCTGAGTCGCTTCTTGTGTATTGGATAAATTTTTTAGATAGTTTTTTAGCCTGTGATAAATTATTGAATACATTTAGACAATAAAAAGTGATTTTATTTGTGAATTAGACTTGGATGGGATTAACTATGAGACACTATCAATTAAAGCATCTACAAAGAAAAAACACATTCAGACAGATGAACAGTTTTTAAGTTTAAACATGAACCTGATTTTGACAGAGCCTAGGATCATCCAGAAGGACGACATAATGCACCTTCCCTGTTTACCCCCCTCCCCTCAGAAGGCTCGAGAGTGTTGACTGAAAGCCCCGTCAGTGTAAATATGATAACTTAACGGGTGCGTCTCAATCGCAGTGTCTGAGGTACCCAACAGTCGACGGTTGTTGTTGTTACGTCACGTTGATAGACTGTATATGTCTAGCGGTGTGGTAGATTACAGGTTAGAGATTGGGGGGGGGGGGGGGGATCCCTTTTGGGTGTCTACACGAAAACGCGGGGGCTGAACTAAACTGTGATTGATTTATTATAACAGTAGTAACCTTGGACTCCCAGACTTTGGACCTGTTACACTGTCATAAAGACACAGTGCACACATGTTGTAGTCTTACTTACTGATCCACATGTCAAAGTCTTCTTCATTGAAGTGAGAAACTCTGGAATTTCTCTGAAATATTTGTCGTCCATGAGGCTTTCAGGGGACACAGTTTTCCATTCTTCTCCATACAGCGCGGTCAGCTTTTCAACAGTGTCACTGTCAACATCAATTTCCCAATCTGCATTGTCTTTAAGATTATGACTCAAGGGCCATAACTCCTCTTCCCAGTCCTAAAAAAATAAAACATTAATATTTTATTTATTTCTTATGTGGCACATCATGTAAGCAACAATTATATTTTGCTGCTAAACTGTACATGTTTTTTAAGAATTTTCGACTGTTTTACCTCTTTTGTAATGAACTCAATGTCTGCCTCGTAGTTTGAGTTGATTGTGTTCGCCTCCACTTTAATCATGACTGAGGTACATGCACTGACACTTCCAGAGGGCAGAAGTTTCTCCTCTCCAATGACGGCATTTATCAGAGAGCTTTTTCCAGCTCCAGTTCTACCAAACACACCGACCAGCTCTCTCTTGCCTGTCTCCAAATCACTGATTTTAGACCTGGTGTACAAGAGTTTTAATGTGGTTTAGCTGACTAAAAAAATGAATCCATTATGTTTCCAATGCTTGATAACATGAAGGAGGCTACTCATGAATATCGCAGCAGAATTATGACCATACTTATGTCAGCTACATCCTATATGACATCCTACATCACTTTTTTTGCATCAGTGTTCATTCCATCCACATTAATCAGCAGTAGCAGAGTGGTAATTGTGAGGGTCAGAGGAATTCCCAGTAGTCTGTTTGGTTTGGTAATTACAACAAACTAAAAGAGACAATATAATAAATGATATAACAAAAAAAGAAAAGAAAATACATGATCATAAATGATCCTCATGGCTTGAATTGGGCTGTGATGTGTTAGACTAGACAACAGAACAAACTTAACACTTACTTGAGGAAAGCATTGAGCTTTGTGTTGTCTCCATTTTGTAGTTTTGTATGAACAGCCTTCATATTTTTTTTTGCTTTGTGCAGTATTTGCAGTATTCTTTTTTCTGTCAGAATAAAGGTAAAGAACCATTAATCAAGAACCATTAACAGTATTTCCATTAATGCACTATGAGGATTCTTTCCATTGTTTCAGATGTAAGGTAAGTAGGCCTACCTTTTTTGCCACAGTGTCGTTTACTGGCTGGTGACTGACAGTTCAACTCGTCCTGAAGATCCCATCTTCTCTTTCCTTATTGGATATTTTACATTAAAAAGTAACCACAGAGAAAGTTTGTTGCATGTTCTTCTTACAATATCAAAACTAAATGAAATCAAAATATTAGTGCCTTGAAACATCAAGCCACTAAATGTAAATTATATTGTCCCACCTTTATCTTTTGTGCCACTGGAGGACCGACAGTCCTGAGGATGAACATAAACAGCCACTTTGATCATTAAAGCAGATATCATCGGCACGGCCGTTTCGGCTAATGCTGTGTTCAAGGCAGGCTTTTGAAACCGTAAGTTACAGCTTCAAGTCACAACTACGACTTGGTAGCGTTCCAGGTAACCCGTAGCTCGTGTTTTTACCGTCCTGTTGTCTGTGAAAGTTCCCTATAATGGCCACTCGTAACTTCCGACCCGTGAACTCGTACCAGATCGAACTGGTATGACTTCACAGGTCGGAAAAACACAAAGTACGAGTTTCCTTGAACGCACCATGAGTTAGCAGCCCCCGCCCTTGTCAGGCATCAATTGGTCCTCGTGCTACGTCACCACATTCACGCACATCCCTTGGCTGCACACACAGCCCTTCATGCCGTTCTCTCCCCTCATTGGATAACACTTGTATCCCACAAGGAAAATTTTCTCCTCGGGTTACAGCAGAGCAG
Organism: Trachurus japonicus; assembly: GCF_045865225.1. Lineage (NCBI taxonomy): Eukaryota > Metazoa > Chordata > Actinopteri > Carangiformes > Carangidae > Trachurus > Trachurus japonicus. Next base: position 16,385,636 of record NC_140914.1, on the reverse strand, counting down.
AGTGACGGAGAGACTCGTGTTTAGGCTGAAATACTTCATGTAAGTGATTGCTGACGGAAAATAGGACTATTTAGGACTTATATTAACAAAAACATTCCACTGATATCTGCTTTAATTTGAAGAACACTGTTAGAGCCATTTGCACATTGAGATTTTGTGATATTTCATTTGATTTGCAGATAATAATCAGTTCCATAGTTTACTGCAGAGTGCTTACAGAATTTAAAGGACAATTCTGGGAAAATTCAACTCGGGGCTAAAAGAAGGAATCTGAAGATTTTCAGTTTAGTTGTGTCTGTCCCCGCATCGCCACGGCAGCGATGAATCTAATTTTGTCGGAACAACTTGTAATGACTCCAAAATTATCTGGGTGGGTAAATGATTGTATTTTATGCTAGAAATAAGGTCCAGATTGTAGATGGCAATTATCTTAAGATGTATAGCATAACGTGTTTTGGTTAAGTAAGTGAAGCTATGGAGCTGAGCGAGCACAATAGTTTTTTACTGTGTTTGCACGAGATTATTGTTTTTGTCAGCTTACTGCACAGTTTTATTTTCCTTTTTATCCTCTCCCAGGATACTTCATATGCATGAGAACAGAGAAAAGTTCACTTACTTCATACCTGTAAAACTTTTATGTTGTTCTTACCTGAGCAGAATCAGCTCCTTCTTCACGTTTCTGTTGACACAGAAGACAAAGTGTAACATCAATTTTGAGCAGTCACTGAAAATAAAATCTGTTTCACTGCAATAAATGTCTTAGATTACATCAAACTATAAAAACTGTATTCAACTTACACAAGGAGAAGAAACAGCTGTTTCCAGATGTGTTGTCTGTTGCTCTGCCTGGTGATAATTGTAATAATTTTTAATCAAAGACAGTGAATAGATATTTGTTTTTAATCTTAGTTCATGCTATAAGTTTATCTGTTCAGGCTCCTGTAATTGTAACAGCATAAATTCACATAAGTTACATTTAGGACACTACTGTACATTGTGTGAAGTATCCTTACAATGTAGATCATTACCTTTAATAACTTGAGTTTTTCCTTGAATTTTCCTCTTGGTCCCATTTTTGTGATCAGGTTTTCAATTTCCCGATCACCAAGAGTATAAAAATTTTCCTCGTCAACTTCTTCATCTGAAATAAATAAAAAAAACAATTATGTTGAATCTCAGTCATCAAAATTAAAATCTGAAACTGTTTTATGAGTGTATTTTCTAATGACTGAAATAAATGCGGCCACTGACATGAGCTAATAACATGGTTGTAAAAGCTTGATGCATATCATATTTTTTATTAAGAATCTATTTCAATAACCCACAAAATGCTAAACAACAGTGAATGTGTTCTCTCTAAATGTGGGAAAATGTACAAGCAAACTGCTAGAATTTAGCTAAAGTCTCTTCTAAAATACTATGTGAACTTAAATTATGTCAGGATTACACTGAAGAACAAATCAGAGCAGGTTCATGTCTATGCCGGTAGATATTGAGATCTAAAGTATTGGCAGGTCACATCAAAGAAACACAGTTATACCCTTACTTCACCTTCAAATCTCTGTATCCACTTGCTGAGTCCCCACTCAGTTAATTTGTTACGAACAAATTCATCCATGTCCAAGAACAGAAACTGAAAGATAGATGATACAATATGTAGTCATTGATGCTTGATACATATGTGTGGGGCAGATTCAATTAATTATATTTAATTGAATGTTATATTGTGAAAATAATTGACCTGAAAAGAGTTTGAACAATACACTATCAGTGTATAAGCTGTAGGTGCCGTGTGACTGATAAAACAGTTCATAATCATCATCACAATAAACTTTGAATTTCATAATTGTTAAATAATTCATTTTTGATGTTTACAATAACTGTGGTGATGCAGATAAAAATAGGCGCCTGTGTCTTTAAGAAAGTAGCTTCGGCACGGTGTTTAGGAAGTAAAGCAGTGTGGAAGACAGAATAGCCTGAGGAGCCCACGGTTTTTCTGACCGTGTTGAGATCGTATTGAAGACGTGTTTGAAGTGTGAGTGGACAGGTAGCCTATCGTTAAAAGCCCGTGGAAAATGTAAGCTTTTATTTTTTGTATTTTGGCGAATAAACCTGTAACACCTGCTGTCGTGGAGGACGCACTTTTTTCTGTTTTGGACAACACGAGTCAGCCATAAGCTCCGGTGGGACTTCGTTAGAAAACCTACATTTTAGTCAGAAAAACCCAAGTCTTCTCCGTGGAAAGTTCAGGAAAGGACAACTCGTGGAAACTGTGGACTGCTTCAGTGAGAGCTCGTTGATGAAAGGCTGTGTGGATTATTGATTTTTGAGCCGACGTGGATCAACAAAAAAAAAAAAAAGAAAGGAAAAAGAGAACGACGGTAAGCTAGCAAGCTGATGTTGTTAATTCTTTTCAAGTGGACAATATGGATGGAATATGCTATGAGGAGCTAGCTTGTGGAAAGAGGGAAACGAAAATGACAGAGAGGGCTGTCGCCGAAAAAGTGCATAGATTAACTCAAACCAGGAAAGCTAAACTGGGCCATCTAACTAGCCAAGCTAACGAGATCGAGCGGCTAATGGAAGATGATGCTAATGTAAACACAGTCAAGCAGAAATTACGTTTGGAATTTCAAGACTCGCTAGAGGAATGGTGCAAGACAAATGATGCTTTAGCAAGACTGTTGTGTGAAGAAGAACAAGAAAAGGATCAGAGTTCATGGTTTGAGCCTAAATTAATGCACAATCGTGGATTTATGCAAGATGTGGAGACATGGATAAAGGCAGCTGATGATCGAGCTAAACAAGCTAAAGAATGTGATGCAAGCATACAGCCAGGGGATAGTGTATCGTTGGCGTCAGCTGCTAAAAGCAGTAGGAGCAGACAGCGTGGTTCAGCTGTTGGGAGCAAGGTGTCCACTGCTTCCTCAGCGCGCCTCAAAGCTGAAGTGGAGAGAGCTTCCTTGCTGGCAAAGGCTGCAGCTCTTCAACAAAAGCAAGATCTCGAACGTCAAGAAGCTGAGCTAAAAGCTAAAAGAGAAGCTTTGGATCTGCAAACTGCCCTTGCAGCCTCTGATGCTAAACTCAAAGTCTTGGAAAATTATGAAAGTGAACGCCTGTCACATGTAAGCGCAGGAGGTGGACTGACTATGGAGTCTGGATACTTACCATTACCTGTGAGTCAAAATCCAGTTAGCGGACATGAGGAACGGAAATGGAGAGTTCAGGCCACTGCAACCTGAATTTACCACATCACGACAGTCCAGTGGTGAGTTTATAACAGGTGATCACACCATGGAGACTCTCTGTAGTGTTATGTCAAGACAGAACAACATAACAGAGCTAATGGTCAAACAACAGAGAATGTTGACACTGCCTCCATTAGACATCCCTACTTTCAGCGGAGATCCTCTGGATTACAATTCATTTGTGAGAGCCTTCGAGCATGGCGTAGAATCCCGCACTGAAAGCTTTAAAGATCGTCTCTACTACTTGGAGCAGTTCACTGATGGACAGCCAAAGGAGCTGATAAAGAGTTGCCTTCACATGAAGCCCGACGCAGGCTACCAACGGGCCAAACAGCTACTAAAAGAACATTTTGGAAACAATTATAAAATCGCTGTGGCCTACATGAACAAAGTGTTGGACTGGACACCTATCAAGCCAGAGGATGCAGAGGCTCTGAACGCCTTCTCACTCTTCCTGACAGCATGCTGTAACACCATGACTGAGGTGAGTTATATGGAAGAACTGGACAATGTTGCGAACTTGAAGGCTATAGTTGCAAAGCTTCCATTCAAGCTGCGTGAAAGGTGGAGAGGTGTTGTGTGTCGCATACAAGAGGAATGTGATAGAAGAGTCAAGTTTAAGGATTTGGCAGACTTTATTCACAAACAGGCCAAAGTTGCTCTTCACCCAGTCTTTGGTGACATCAAGGATAACATGGCAGCTAAAACAACGACACCTAAACAAAGCAATAACAAAGAACAGAGAAGAGGCATAATCAGGAGGTCTTTCACCACAAGCGCTGTAAAGCTGGAACAGAGGGCTGCAGAGCAACTGGAACACTCTGCTCCTGTTTCGCCATCGTCACTGTCATGTCTCTTCTGTAAAGGTGAACATGTCATGGAGACTTGTTACAAACTTAAAGGCAAGACTCATAAAGAAAAACTGGAATTCTTGAGAAGCAAGGGACTTTGTTTCAGCTGTCTCAAGCAAGGACACATGAGTAAACTATGCAAAGCAAAAGCAAGCTGTGAGGTGTGTTCTTTAACACATCCCACTCTTCTTCACATCAAGAAAAAAGATGTTGTTGCTGATGCAGAAAAAAGGAAAAATGACAGTGACGGTCAGACAGTCTTAAGTGCATTCGTCTGCGCTCAGTCTGAGGGTCATGAGCTGACTGGGGCCGGGGAGGACGACTGCACGCTCGCAATAGTTCCTGTCCAAGTCAAGTCCAAGTTTGGAAGTGAGATAGTGCGGACGTACGCCTTCCTGGACTCGGGCAGCTCTGCCACGTTTTGTACCGAGGCACTGATGAACAATTTGAAGATTAGTGGACGAAAGACAGACATGCTGCTAAGAACCATGAATGAAGAGAAACCTGTCAGTACTTACGTGGTATCCGGTCTGGAGGTTAGTAGTTTGTCAAGTGATGAGTTTATTGATCTTCCAGATGCTTTCACTCATAAGACAATACCTGTAGGAAAAGAAAACATACCACAACAGAAGGATCTTGAAAGGTGGCCATACCTTAAAGAAATACAACTGCCTCAGATCGAAGCTGACATCGGATTGCTCATCGGAGCAAACGTGCCAAAAGCTATGGAGCCGTGGGAGGTAGTGAGCAGCGTTGGTAATGGACCATATGCAATAAGAACCAAGCTCGGCTGGACTGTGAACGGGCCTTTAAGGGAAAGCTGCAGTTGGACAGATAAAAGGAAACCTACCAAGACTATGGCAAACCGCATCTCTGTGGCCAGTTTGGAGAACCTGTGGCTTCAACAGTTTCAGATGGATTTCCCAGAGGGAGGGAAAACATGATGAAGTGGAAATGTCTAAAGAGGATCACCAGTTCATGGACATGGTCATGGAGTCCACTACACTGGTTGACGGCCACTACGTCATATGTTTGCCTGTGAAAAACAGAATGGTCAACTTGCCAAATAACCGCATAATGGCTGAGCAGCGAGCACAGAATTTAAAGCGGGAAATTTATCAGGAATGACTGCTTTCACAAAGAATACACAGATTTCATGGACGATATCCTCCAGAAGGGCTACGCCGTCCAATTGTCTGGGGAAGATCAGAAGCCAAAAGAAGGTAAAGTGTGGTACATCCCGCACACAGCTGTATATCACCCTGTGAAGCAGAAACTGAGAGTTGTGTTCGACTGCGCAGCTTCCTATCAGGGAACGTCGCTAAATGACCAACTCTTACAAGGCCCTGATTTAACCAGCAGTCTGATCGGAGTCGTCATCAGATTCAGACAAGAACCTGTCGCGATCATGGCGGACGTCGAAGCAATGTTCCACCAGGTTAAAGTGGCTGAAGATGACTCCGATTTGCTGAGGTTTCTATGGTGGCCAGGTGGAGATTACAATCAAGCTCTGGCTGAACACAAGATGACTGTGCACCTGTTTGGAGCCACTTCTTCGCCCAGCTGTGCCAGTTTTGCACTGAAGAAGTGCGCTGAAGATCAGAGTCAACAGTTTAGAGCTGAAGTTGTACAGACAGTCCTACAGAATTTTTATGTAGACGACTGCCTCAAGTCTGTCGCTACAGAAGATGAAGCCATAACGATGTGCCAAGACCTCATGAAAATCTGTGGCCATGGAGGCTTTCGTCTCACCAAATGGGTGAGCAACCGTCGGAAGGTGCTCGACTCCATCCCAAAGTCTGAATTGGCGAAAGAGATGAAAACCTTGGATCTCGATCAGGATGAACTTCCTATGGAGAGGGCCCTGGGTCTCAACTGGTGTGTAGAGTCCGACACATTTAAGTTTAAAATCACCATCAGGGACCGTCCATTCACGAGAAGAGGATTTCTCTCAGTCGTCGGATCAGTATACGATCCACTGGGCGTGCTAGCACCCGTGGTTTTGCCAGCAAAGACTATTCTTCAAGAGTTGTGCAGGTTGAAGATCGGATGGGATGACGACTTACCTGAGCACATCAAAAAGAGGTGGTGCGACTGGTTAGCCAGTCTTACTGATTTAGAGCACTTCAGTTTTCCCAGATGTCTGAAGCCTGACGGATTTGAAGATTGTGAGTTTGCACAATTGCATCACTTCGCCGATGCAAGCGAGTATGCATATGGATCAGTCAGTTACCTCCTCATGCGTAACTCAAGTAACAAAATGCATTGTGCGTTCTTGATGGGCAAGTCCAGAGTGGCGCCTCTCAGGTCGCCCACCATTCCACGGATGGAACTGACCGCTTGCTACGGTGGCAGTGAAAATGGATGGGGTCCTGAGAAGAGAGTTGCAACTTGACCTTGCACAATCAATATTTGGACTGATAGTACAGTAGTACTAAAGTATCTGCAAAATGAGACAAACACGTTACAGAACGTTTGTGGCAAACAGAGTGTCCGCCATTTTGAAAGGCTCTGATGTGGAACAATGGAGACATGTTGGCACCGACAAAAATCCAGCTGACTGCGCCTCTAGAGGGCAAAAGGTGAGTGACTTCATGAAGAACATGAGTTGGATTTCAGGTCCAGAGTTCCTCTGCAGTCCAGTTGAGTGCTGGCCAAAGAGTCCGTTGAGCGATGCAGCAATTGCTCTGGATGATCCTGAGATCAAAAGAGTTACAGTTAACATCATAGGTGTGGAGGAAAGTGTAACTCCATTTAAGAAACTGATCCACTACTTCTCATCTTGGATGAGTTGAAACGGACTGTGGCGTGGTTCTTGAAGCTTAAAGATTTGCTGTGGAGTCTCTGTCAAAGGAGGAAAGAGCTGTGTGCAGCCAGTGAGGAAGCATGCTTGGACAGTAGTCAGCAGCTGATCAAAAGTCAGATGAACTCCTTTAAAGAAAGCTACAAGAGCACACACATTTCAGTGGAAGACCTGGAAAAGGCGGAGCTTCACATTATCCAATTCTGTCAGAAGGAGAAATTCTCAGAAGAGATCGCAGCTCTGAACAAAAGACAAAATGTGAAGCACAGCAGCCCCTTGTACAAGCTGAACCCCGTAGTTCAGGACGGCGTGCTGCGAGTTGGTGGAAGGCTGAGTCGGGCAGCCATGCCAGTGAGTAATAAACAACCAATCATTCTGTCCAGAGACTTTCACATTTCGGATTTGGTTCTTCAACAAATTCATAAAGAAACTGGGCATGCAGGGCGCAACCACATGCTGTCTGAGTTGCGTCTGAAGTTTTGGATGACGAATGCCAACACGGCTATCAGAAAGATATGTGGAAGGTGTGTGACGTGTCGTCGCTTACATGGTAAAGCTGGGAGACAACTAATGGCTGACCTTCCACTGCAACGAGTGATACCAGATGATCCACCCTTCACGAGGGTAGGAGTGGACTATTTCGGACCATTAGAAGTGAAACGGGGGAGAAGTATCTTAAAAAGGTATGGAGTTATATTCACTTGCCTAACTGTGCGCGCAGTGCATATTGAGCTCGCCTCCTCATTGGACACTGATTCGTGCATAAACGCACTCCGGCGATTTATTAGCACGGCGAGGTCAAGTGGAAGAGATTCGCTCAGATAATGGGACGAATTTCATTGGTGCGAACCGCGAGTTGAAGGAGTCCATTGCTGACTGGAATTCCTCCGAGTTTCAACACCTGTTTCATCAACACAAAGTCAAGTGGACGTTCAACCCTCCGGCGCGTCGCATCATGGAGGCACATGGGAGCGGCTCATAAGGTCAATAAGGAAGGTGCTGAACTCCACTGCGAAAGAACAACTCATGGATGAAGAAAGCCTCCACACAGTGTTGTGCGAGGCAGAGTCAATCATTAATAGCCGACCTATCACAAAGGCGTCCAATGACCCAAACGATTTGGAGGCGCTGACGCCTAATCATCTTCTACTTTTGAAAACGAAACCAAACTTACCTCCAGGATTGTTCAAACAATAACGACCTCTACGTGCGGCGTAAATGGAGACAGGTACAATATGTGTCCAACCTGTTTTGGAAGAGGTGGATCAAAGAATACCTGCCTCAACTCCAGGAGCGCCAGCGCTGGGCCACAGCTTCACGAAACTTCACAGAAGGAGACGTAGTTCTTCTCGTGGATGACTGTGCGCCGAGAAATTCGTGGATTATGGGAAAGATCATCGAGACTGTTCCTGACAAGAAGGGTCTTGTTCGCAGAGTGCGGATAAAAACAAAGACTAACATCTTGGACAGACCCATTACAAAGATATGTCTGCTTGTGGAATCTGAATGGGCCAGTGGTAAAGACTGAGCTCCCACGTTGAGCCAAGTGCTGGTAACCTCTGGCTCTTTCTCTTTCTTTCTCTCTCCTCTTTTTCTATCATTCTATCTTTTTCTACTACAGCTGATGAAGACAAAGATTGGCTGCTAATGGACTTCGTATCCTTGTTTGAAGTTAATAGAAAAAACAGTGGACATTTCATATGCTTATTAAAGGCAGTCTTTTCATGTTTAAAAATTGAATGTTTCAGAAATTGTGGTAATTGTTCAGAGTTACATTATCAGAACAATTAGGGGCCGGTAATGTAGGTGCCGTGTGACTGATAAAACAGTTCATAATCATCATCACAATAAACTTTGAATTTCATAATTGTTAAATAATTCATTTTTGATGTTTACAATAACTGTGGTGATGCAGATAAAAATAGGCGCCTGTGTCTTTAAGAAAGTAGCTTCGGCACGGTGTTTAGGAAGTAAAGCAGTGTGGAAGACAGAATAGCCTGAGGAGCCCACGGTTTTTCTGACCGTGTTGAGATCGTATTGAAGACGTGTTTGAAGTGTGAGTGGACAGGTAGCCTATCGTTAAAAGCCCGTGGAAAATGTAAGCTTTTATTTTTTGTATTTTGGCGAATAAACCTGTAACACCTGCTGTCGTGGAGGACGCACTTTTTTCTGTTTTGGACAACACGAGTCAGCCATAAGCTCCGGTGGGACTTCGTTAGAAAACCTACATAAGCAGTGTACAATGATGTGAGCAGATCAGTAACTCATGCAGGCATTGTGTTGTATGAGATAAGATAAGATAAGATAAGATAAGATGTGCCTTTATTGTCTCCTGAGGTGGAGAAATTTGTCTTGGGCACTCAATAGTTGCCGCCATACACAATAAAAAACATGTGGCCAAAAAAACACAGATACATAGAAAATACATACAGTACAAATGGGATGCCCGATGCTGCACCGATTACATCTCCTCCTCACACACTCCTCATCCCTTGTCTGTCCCAACCATACTGCACTTGCAGACACACCCAACCCTCTATGCATGATATCCATCACTAACACATCTCTACCTAAGTTTATACATCTTAAAGAGGAACTATGCAGGATTTGTAGCTTAACTATGCTACATTTGGCCTGACAGTTTGTGGGTGTAATCCTGCACATCAATCAACAACACACAACTTCCTCTTGAGTACTGTACCATAACTCCTCACACAAGAAATTTTTCAGTTTCAATTTCCAGGAAATGAAACCCACTGAGAAAGTAGATTTCATTGGCCCTGCTAAAGATGTGTAATAATTGCAGTGCTGCTCGTACTTAATATGTTTATTTTATTATTTATTTATTTTTAGTCATTGCTGCTTCTTGTTCTAAGCGTTCTCTGTTTTGAAGTGTATTCTATGTTTGTTTGTTTTTGTTGTTGTTGTTTTTGCTGGTTATGGTTATGGTTTCTCTCTATTGTCTCTACTGTTTGTGTGTATTGCCACAGAGAACCACCGTGCAATAAGGATTGATTAATTGACTGATTGATTGATTCCTTGAACACAATGAGAGGAGGTGAGCAGCGGGCATTTTAGCAGTCTTCACTGGTTCTGATTAGCACATCTACTGAAGCAGAAAATAGTCAAAGAGCAAGGGGTCTTACCAAAAAGTAGACGAAGAAGCCTTGGGGAACTGATGTGACTGGAAGTGTCTGTCTTTCAAAGACTATTTTCCTTGTTTTACTCTGCGGAGCAAGCAAATACAAAGCCTAAAAAATACAGAGAAATGATATAGCTACTCCTTGTCAGAGCAAACAGGTAATTTGTAATCTTAAAAAAATCTTTTATTCACCTTAACATGCCTCAGTCTTTTTCTGTTGTCTGTCTAAACTAAAGTCTGCTTAGTCGTCCTCCTCTCTGCTCTCCTTTTATGAAGCTGGGGGAGGGAGGGGCTCACTATTTCTATCCTATCAACTACTGACATGTTTAATATTTGAAGTACAACTTCAAACAATCTTATCGGTTATATGAAAGATGAAGGGTGTTACTGGTGTTGGCAGAATCCTGTTTTCTGATAAAGTCTGCTGTTGATCATTGAGAACGACACTCCATAGAGGAAGCTGCTGAGTACTGGTCCAGTCACAACATACTGTATGTTGGAGCAGTGTGTGTCTATCAACAGTTGTCTGCAGTATATCATCATCATCAATCCTGGCTGCTTACCTGTGTGAGCCAATCCCAGCTAACTTCAAAACAACCTGTTCTTTTGGAGAGGAAGTTTATAGGCGGGTGCACTCTTGAAATCTAGTGGAATTAACGAGCATGTAAAGAAAACAATCTTGTACTTGTAATTTCTGAATTTGAGTAGATATGTTGGAAATGTGGTTTTCATTGTTGTTGCACTAGTGACATCTAGTGGTTGTTCGTTGTGCCTCCACTCTATGAGTTTAACTGTTGTGAAAGCTCAACACTCCCACTCATGACAACACCATAGATGCTCATCACAAATAAAACCAAGTGGCCAGCAACATCCTGTTTCACAGATACATTTAGTCCATTCAGAAAGTGTTAAGAGAAGTACCCCTTTCTCTTTTTTTCTAAAATAATAAATAAATTCTAATAAAAATAATAATAAAAAATAATACTAAACTCAATATCCTACAGTGCTAAAGTGGAACCATGATTTTAATAATATTAGTAACGACTAAATACAGGAGGTGTGGACATTATTTACTCTCTGTGTTTTTTTAATGCAAACACCAGGGGGCAGTAGAAGTCAATTTATCCATCTAGTTAAAACATGTAAGATTGGTTGATAAAGTCAGAGATCTATTTTGGAAGTTTTCCATATTTTTTAACATAAACAAAATCTTTCTAGTTCCCTTTTAGTCCAAAAAATAACCAGCTGTACATTAAATGTGATCTTTACTTAAAGGGCAAATGGTACAAACTGCTGGTTTTCTACCTAGATGATAATGTCCAACATTTATTATCAGTATTTGTGTATTGACACGCAGTTGTCAGTCTTTAGGTACACCTAATCAAAGCTCATGCAGTCTGATCTAAATGTCCTACATTAAGCACAGTCCTGCTGAATGTGTAAATTAGCAAATGTTTTCAAACAACTTCATCCTATCAGCTGTCATGGTATGTTATGTTTCTGCTGCATGGGCCAAAAATATTAATTACCGCAAGTTTAAGAATGAACAATTTACAAGATATTTAGGCGATGGGATCAGGATCAAAATGCTGCAGCAAAAATGTTAAGACACTGTGTGCTGCTGACAACGGTTCATCAATGGCACAATATAAAGCACCAAACCACCACCTTTCTGGCCAAATGTCAACTATGAGGATCAGAAAGTTATGGTTTATGTCAAAGCTGCTGAACTGGACTGCAGAGGCCAGAGGTAAGTCTGCTTAATATACTGGCAGCTCAAGATTATGTTTGGGTGACTCTGCAAATGAGTGTCCTTGTTCACCTGCCTCCAGTGCCAAGCCCAGCTGACCAGACCTTTCCATGACCTTGCTCCGTGGTGACAGCTGCACCCAGTCTCTAAGGAACACAACACCATCCCAGAACGGGTCAAACAACGGCTCCTTCAAGAAAGGGTCCCTCAGGCGGACAGACCCGGTCTTGAGCGAGACCTGACTCAGCCCCAGCCACCCAGGTGTGCCCAGCTTGCCCCAGCAGCACAACAACTCTTCTATTTACCGTCCCGTTTACCTCACTTTACCTCATTTCCCATCATATCCCTGGTCTATATTTGCAGTATGAGTAGTCCAGGGGATTTTCCTGTTGACAGGTAAATACTCAAAACATCAGAAAATCCAGAAAAAAACAGATTAGCGGTCACTTCGACACTGTGGATGCGAGGATTGATAAGAGAACAATGTATCTAAAGTCTCAGTGGAGACAAGTGCAACCAAAAATAGGCAAAAACCTGCAGGACACTGTGTTTGCTCTTTCCTGACTGCAGTGTGTGTCTTTGTACAGCCACTTCCTCTGCCCAGAGAGGGTCATTTTTGGGGCATGGTCATTAAGAGGTACTGTGAACAGAGAGAAATTAAACCTGCTTTAACGCCGATCGTTATCGAGTT